>NC_134508.1:981209-1188709 GCF_027942865.1 Odontesthes bonariensis
TGAGCTTCTTTAACCGGCTAACTGGAACTGAGCTTCTTTAACCGGCTAACTGGAACTGAGCTTCTTTAACCGGCTAACTGGAACTGAGCTTCTTTAACCGGCTAACTGGAACTGAGTTTCTTTAACCAGCTAACTGGAACTGAGCTTCTTTAACCGGCTAACTGGAACTTAGCTTCTTAACCGGCTAACTGGAACTTAGCTTCTTTAACCAGCTAACTGAGGCTAACTGGAACTGAGCTTCTTTAACCGGCTAACTGGAACTGAGCTTCTTTAACCGGCTAACTGGAACTTAGCTTCTTTAACCGGCTAACTGGAACTTAGCTTCTTTAACTGGCTAACTGAGGCTAACTGGAACTGAGCTTCTTTAACCAGCTAACTGAGGCTAACTGGAACTGAGCTTCTTTAACCAGCTAACTGAGGCTAACTGGAACTGAGCTTCTTTAACCGGCTAACTGGAACTTAGCTTCTTTAACCAGCTAACTGAGGCTAACTGGAACTGAGCTTCTTTAACCAGCTAACTGGAACTGAGCTTCTTTAACCGGCTAACTGGAACTGAGCTTCTTTAACCAGCTAACTGAGGCTAACTGGAACTGAGCTTCTTTAACCGGCTAACTGAGGCTAACTGGAACTGAGCTTCTTTAACCAGCTAACTGGAACTGAGCTTCTTTAACCGGCTAACTGGAACTTAGCTTCTTTAACCAGCTAACTGGAACTGAGCTTCTTTAACCAGCTAACTGGAACTGAGCTTCTTTAACCAGCTAACTGGAACTGAGCTTCTTTAACCGGCTAACTGGAACTTAGCTTCTTTAACCAGCTAACTGAGGCTAACTGGAACTGAGCTTCTTTAACCGGCTAACTGGAACTTAGCTTCTTTAACCGGCTAACTGGAACTGAGCTTCTTTAACCAGCTAACTGAGGCTAACTGGAACTGAGCTTCTTTAACCAGCTAACTGAGGCTAACTGGAACTGAGCTTCTTTAACCGGCTAACTGGAACTGAGCTTCTTTAACCAGCTAACTGGAACTGAGCTTCTTTAACCGGCTAACTGGAACTTAGCTTCTTTAACCAGCTAACTGGAACTGAGCTTCTTTAACCAGCTAACTGGAACTGAGCTTCTTTAACCGGCTAACTGGAACTGAGCTTCTTTAACCGGCTAACTGGAACTGAGCTTCTTTAACCGGCTAACTGGAACTGAGCTTCTTTAACCAGCTAACTGGAACTGAGCTTCTTTAACCGGCTAACTGGAACTGAGCTTCTTTAACCAGCTAACTGGAACTGAGCTTCTTTAACCAGCTAACTGGAACTGAGCTTCTTTAACCAGCTAACTGGAACTGAGCTTCTTTAACCGGCTAACTGGAACTGAGCTTCTTTAACCGGCTAACTGGAACTGAGCTTCTTTAACCAGCTAACTGGAACTGAGCTTCTTTAACCGGCTAACTGGAACTGAGCTTCTTTAACCGGCTAACTGGAACTGAGCTTCTTTAACCGGCTAACTGGAACTGAGCTTCTTTAACCGGCTAACTGGAACTGAGTTCCTCCTGCTCAGATATAAACTCCACCTCAGCAGATCCTTTAATGCTGACACATTCTGCCCTTTCTGACAGTTTCACACACTGTTCTCAGGTCTTATTGAGACGTATGAGACAAAATACCTGACAAATGATCAGAGGGAAGAGAGAACCGCTGTCACCGTGGGATGGGTTCTCTCCGGCTTCCTCCCACCTTCCGGAAACATGTTAGGTTGGATGGATGGAATTGGACTGTATCCACAAAATTCCCTGAGATGACATTTGTTGAAATTTGACACTTTATAAATAAAGCCGAATTAAACTGAACTGAACTGAATTGAACTGAATTGAATTAAACTGAACTGAGTTGAATTGAACTGAGTTGAACTGAATTGAATTAAACTGAACTGAATTGAATTGAACTGAGTTGAACTGAATTGAATTAAACTGAACTGAATTGAATTGAACTGAGTTGAACTGAATTGAACATAAATTAATTGAACTCGTCCACCTGAGGCAGAGACTCAGACCCTGACCCTGGACACCTCGTCCATTTTATCCACCAGAGATCTCACATTTCCCCTGATGATCAGAGGAAGAAATGGTTTAAAAATCCTTAAATTTTGTTCCTGCTCTGCATCTTGGACGTCTCCTCTTCAACTAATCGTGATTTGGGGTCTTATTCCAGGCATTACTTGGGCTTTGGGAAGCTCAGTCAGCTGCTCCAAGATGCAAACAACTTTCCCGTTACCATGGTTACGTATCAAAATAGATGGAAAAAAAGAACAGTCCCAGAAAAATGTTTCAGAAAGCTTTGTTTTCACAAAAAAGGTCAATAGAAAAATGCCAAAAAAAACAGAATCCAATGACTAAACAGAAGTTTTGAAAACGCTAAAATTTCACTAAATTCCAACGAGCCCTTTATTTCATAAATAGATGAAGCCGTAAAAAAGCTCTCACAATGTTGCTGAAACCAGGTTTCTTTGGTGTTTCCCACTGAAAATGTTTGCTTTTTAAAAAGAGAAGATGGAAACATTGAAAAAAGAATTCCCAGTGGAGCAAACTTCCTGTTTTCCTCTGGTTGGTTGGTGCTGTGCTGTGCGAGGTGTAGCTGAGTATCAGTGGGTAGTTGTTCATTGTGCCGTGCTTGGCAGGTCACACCGGCATGTAACAGGATCCTCCCGGAGCTCAGGCTGGTTCGGGGAACAATGCAGGAGGTGTAACACGTCCACATTGTTTTCCACAGCCTGAACGAGCTGATCCTCATTAGGCTTGCCTCACGTGGACGCCCCTCCAGGTGAAACCAGAGCAAATAAAGACGGAAAAGAACATTCTGTGATATGTTAGTGATTGTTTGTGTGATTTCACAGTTTTTATCTGTTATCTGAAACAGTGGAGTCCATGAGCATGAGTGCATATTCAGTGAAATGATCAGAAACTCTGAGGATTAATTTTTTTAAAGTTTTAAAAGTGACATATTTTGCCCTTTTTTGAACAATTTGACCCAATTTTCTGGGGTCTTATTGAGACGTATGAGACAGACTTTGGTCTGAACTCCTGTTGGTTTAAGCACAGCGGCTCTCTGTCTCAGCCCTGTTTTCACACCTCTCTGTTAGCACAACCTCACCCTTTCACACATATATACATATATAAAAATAACCTCCTTAGAAGCCGGTCAGACCTGGCAGGCCCAAACGTATTGTGAGGGTCTGTTGGGAACGGCTGGCGGAATCCCCTGTAAGGAAGAGTTTCAACTCCCACCTCCAGCAGAGCTTCAGCCATGTCCCGGGGGAGGTGGGGGACATTGAGCCCGAGTGGGCCAAGTCCCGGGGGAGGTGGGGGACATTGAGCCCGAGTGGGCCAAGTCCCGGGGGAGGTGGGGGACATTGAGCCCGAATGGGCCATGTCCCGGGGGAGGTGGGGGACATTGAGCCCGAGTGGGCCATGTCCCGGGGGAGGTGGGGGACATTGAGCCCGAGTGGGCCATGTCCCGGGGCAGTTGGGGGACATTGAGTCCGAGTGGGCCATGTCCCAGGGGAGGTGGGGGACAATGAGTCTGAATGCGCCATGTTCGTGCCTCCATTGTTGAGGCGGCCGACCGGAGCTGTGGCCGTAAGGTGGTCGGTGCCTGTCGTGGCGGCAACCCCCGAACCCGCTGGTGGACCCCAGTGGTGAGGGAGGCCGTCAAGCTGAAGAAGGAGTCCTATCGGGCCTTTTTGGCCAGTGGGACTCTGGAAGCAGCTGATGGTACCGACAGGCCAAGCGGAACGCGGCCTCGGCGGTTGCTGAGGCAAAAACTCGGGCTTGGGAGGAGTTCGGGGAGGCCATGGAGAACGACTTCCGGACGGCCTCGAGGAGATTCTGGTCCACCATCCGGCGGCTCAGGGGGGGAAGCGGTGCACCGTCAACACCGTGTATGGTGAGGGCGGGGCTCTGCTGACCTCAACTGGGGATGTCGTGAGTCGGTGGGGGGAATATTTCGAGGGCCTCCTCAATCCTACCGACACGCCTTCCGATGAGGAAGCAGAGCTGGGGAGCTTGGACATGGGGCCTCCCATTTCTGGGGCTGAGGTTGCCGAGGTGGTCAAAAAACTCTTCAGTGGCCCCGGGGGTGGATGAGGTCCGTCCTGAGTTCCTCAAGGCTCTGGATGTTGTAGGGCTGTCTTGGTTGACACGCCTCTGCAGCATCGCGTGGACATCGGGGGCAGTGCCTCTGGACTGGCAGACGGGGGACCGGAGGGTGTGTTCCAACTATAGGGGGATCACACTCCTCAGCCTCCCTGGTAAGGTCTATTCGGGGGTACTGGAGAGGAGGATCCGCCGGATAGTCGAATCTCGGATTCAGGAGGTGCAGTGTGGTTTTCGTCCTGGCCGTGCAACAGTGGACCAGCTCTATACCCTCCGCAGGATCCTGGAGGGTGCATGGGAGTTCGCCCAACCGGTCTACATGTGTTTTGTGGACTTGGAGAAGGCGTTCGACCGTGTCCCTCGGGGACTCTTGTGGGGGGTGCTCCGGGAGTATGGAGTGCCGGACTCCTTGATATGGGCTGTTCGGTCCCTGTATGACCGGTGTCAGAGTTTGGTCCGCATTGCCGGCAGTAAGTCGGATATGTTTCCTGTGAGGGTTGGACTCCGTCAGGGCTGCCCTTTGTCACCGATTCTGTTCATAATTTTTATGGACAGAATTTCTAGGCGCAGCCAGGGCGTTGAGGGGGTCCGGTTTGGCGACCTCAGAATCGGGTCTCTGCTTTTTGCGGACGATTTGGTTCTGTTGGCGTCGTCGGGCCGTGACCTTCAGCTCTCACTGGAGCGGTTCGCAGCCGAGTGTGAAGCGGCTGGGATGAGAATCAGCACCTCCAAATCTGAGACCATGGTCCTCAGCCGGAAAAGGGTGGAATAACCTCTCCGGGTCGGGAATGAGATCCTTCCCCAAGTGGAGGAATTCAAGTATCTCGGGGTCTTGTTTACGAATGAGGGACGAATGGAGCAGGAGATTGACAGGCGGATCGGTGCGGCGTCTGCAGTGATGCGGGCTCTGCACCGGCCCGTCGTGGTGAAGAAGGAGCTGAGCCAGAAGGCGAAGCTCTCGATTTACCGGCCAATCTATGTTCCTACCCTCACCTATGGTCACGAGCTGTGGGTAGTGACCGAAAGAACGAGATCCTACCCTCACCTATGGTCACGAGCTGTGGGTAGGGACCGAAAGAACGAGATCCTACCCTCACCTATGGTCACGAGCTGTGGGTAGTGACCGAAAGAACGAGATCGCGAATACAAGCGGCCGAAATGAGTTTCCTCCGCAGGGTGTCTGGGCTCTCCCTTAGAGATAGGGTGAGAAGCTCGGTCATCTGGGAGGGGCTCGGAGTAGAACCGCTGCTCCTCCGCATCCAGAGGAGTCAGATGAGGTGGCTAGGATGCCTCCTGGGGCATCTGGTTAGGATGCCTCCTGGGGCATCTGGTTAGGACGCCTCCTGGGGCATCTGGTTAGGACGCCTCCTGGGGCATCTGGTTAGGATGCCTCCTGGGGCACCTGGTTAAGATGCCTCCTGGGGCACCTGGTTAGGATGCCTCCTGGACGCCTCCCTGGTGAGGTGTTCCGGGCCCGTCCCACTGGGAGGAGGCCCCGGGGAAGACCCAGGACACGTTGGAGAGACTATGTTTCTCGGCTGGCCTGGGAATGCCTCGGGGTCCCCCCAGAAGAGCTGGAGGAAGTGGCCGGGGACAGGGACGTCTGGGTCTCTCTGCTCAAGCTGCAGCCCCCGCGACCCGACTCCCGGACCAGCGGAAGATAATGGATGGATGGATGGATGGATGGATGGATGGATGGATGGATGGATGGATGGATGGAGAAGCAGGTGTATGTCACCTTCATTAGCTAAGATGTTAGCGTTAGCTGCTGCTAAAGGAGGAGCTCCCAGGAACAGGAAGGAGTTTTACACCTGCTGGTGACTTCAGACGCCCTGATATATGCTCCCAGGAACAGGAAGAAGGAATTTAACACCTCAGACGCCCTGATATATGCTCCCAGGAACAGGAAGAAGGAATTTAACACCTCAGACGCCCTGATATATGCTCCCAGGAACAGGAAGAAGGAGTTTTACACCTCAGACGCCCTGATATATGCTCCCAGGAACAGGAAGAAGGAGTTTTACACCTCAGACGCCCTGATATATGCTCCCAGGAACAGGAAGAAGGAGTTTTACACCTCAGACGCCCTGATATATGCTCCCAGGAACAGAAAGAAGGCGTTTTACACCTCAGACGCCCTGATATATGCTCCCAGGAACAGGAAGAAGGAATTTAACACCTCAGACGCCCTGATATATGCTCCCAGGAACAGAAAGAAGGCGTTTTACCTCAGACGCCCTGATATATGCTCCCAGGAACAGGAAGAAGGAGTTTTACACCTCAGACGCCCTGATATATGCTCCCAGGAACAGGAAGAAGGAGTTTTACACCTCAGACGCCCTGATATATGCTCCCAGGAACAGGAAGAAGGAATTTAACACCTCAGACGCCCTGATATATGCTCCCAGGAACAGGAAGAAGGAGTTTTACCTCAGACGCCCTGATATATGCTCCCAGGAACAGGAAGGAGTTTTACACAATATCTCACCTTTAAAGGTTACATTACATTATATTACAGTCATTTTGCAGACGCTTTTGACCAAAGCGACTTACAATAAGTGCGTTCAACATCGGTAGGCAAAAGAACTTCAGGTCACAAGAAATCATAAGTGCATTTCCTTCCAAAACCAAACAGCTAAGAGCATAACTAGTGCAGAGTAAGTGCGATAAGTCAGGTACCTCAGCCTCTCACCAACTGCACACCAGTCACAGCGGGGTGGGGATGCAAACCCTGGTCCGGGTAGGGGGTGATGAAAATATAGAGGGTGCCAGTGGTGGAGGAAACAATAAGTGCGTAAGGAGCTGGGACGGAGCAGGTGATGTCCTAAGAGGGCGGAGCCGGGTAGTGTTTCCTGAAGAGGTGGGTTTCAGCCTGCGGCGAAAGATGGGCAGCGACTCAGCTGTCCTGACATCAGTCGGGAGATCGTTCCACCATCGGGGTGCCAGAACGGAGAAAAGCCGTGACCGTGTGGATGGTGGGCAGGGACCCCTGAGTGACGGGGCAGCCAGGCGCCTGGAGGCCGCAGAGCGAAGTGGTCGGGCGGGGGTGTAGGGCTGGACCACAGCCTGGAGGTATGAAGGAGCTGCTCCTTCCACTGCCCTGTAGGCCAGCACCAGAGTCTTAAACTGGATGCTGCAGCTACAGGGAGCCAGTGTAGAGAGCGGAGAAGGGGAGTGGTGTGGGAGAACTTGGGGAGGTTGAACACCAGACGAGCAGCAGCTTTCTGAACCAGCTCCAGAGGTCTGATGGCAGAAGCCGGGGCGCCAGCAGGGAGGGAGCTGCAGTAGTCCAGGCGGGAGATGACCAGAGCCTGGATGAGCACCTGTGCTGCCTTGTCGGTGAGGAAGGGGCGAATCCTCCGGATGTTGTAGAGGAGGAATCGGCAGGAACGGGTCACTGATGCGATGTTTGGCGAGAACGACAGTTGGTCGTCCAGGGTCACACCCAGATTCCTCGCGGTCCGGGTTGATGTCACCACAGAGTCATCCATGGTGATGGCCAGGTCTCTGAACGGGCAGCCCTTCCCCGGGAGAAACACCAGCTCAGTCTGGTCCAGGTTGAGCTTAAGGTGGTGCATCGACATCCACCCCGAGATGTCTGCCAGGCACGCAGCAATGCGTGCTTCCACTTGGGTGTCAGAAGGGGGAAAAGACAGAATCAGCTGGGTGTCGTCTGCATAGCAGTGGTAGGAAAAGTTATGGGAGCGGATGACAGAACCAAGAGATGATGTGTAGAGGGAGAAAAGAAGAGGACCCAGGACCGAACCTTGGGGAACCCCGGTGGTGAGCCTACGTGGCTTCGACACAGACCCTCTCAGTGTGACCTGGTAGAAGCGATCTGTCAGGTAGGGTGAGAACATGGAGAGTAATGTAGCTCGTCATTGTTTCATATTTGATGTCTCTCTTTGGGTTTCTCAGTTAGACTTTTATATAAATCTCATATGGATCATTCAGACAGAATATAAACTCTCTCCTGTATCACATGAGCTTCCGTCATCGGCTCTCAGGAAATTCCTCTCATTCCTGTGATTCCTCCAGTTGTTCCTCTGTTTGTTTCTGCAGTCGCTGCTCTCAGGGAGGAGATGGAGGCTCCTCTTCCTCCCTGTCAACACTGCGTCTGCCTCCCACCTCTCACCCCTGACCTTTGACCCTCAGCATGACTTAATAACAGGAAGTGATTGGCTCCCTGCTGCGGTGGGAAGAAAAATGAGGTGAAAGATGGTTCGAGGGTTCAGTGGAGGAAGGAGCTCTGAATGTCATTTAACTCCCATTCACAGCAGAATTTATTTATTTTATTAATTATTTTTATATATTCTCTGTTCTGGACCAGCAAACATCTCAGATAACATTCTAAATGAGCAGAAAGTATTACACAGAAATAAATGCTTTACTCATCTGCATACAGACAGAACTCTGAATCATTGTTTATTTTTCTCGCTGCAGCGCCCCCTGGTGTGTGGAGGCCAGCATCTCACAGTGAGTGAGAAACTAAGTGAACCCCCGATCCAGCAGTTATCGCTGTTATTTTCTCCTTTAGCAGCAGCTAACGCTAACAGCTTAGCTAATGAAGATGACGTAAACCAGCTTCTAAGGAGTTATTGCTGTTATTTTCTCCTTTAGCAGCAGCTAACGCTAACAGCTTAGCTAATGAAGATGACGTAAACCAGCTTCTAAGGAGTTATTGCTGTTATTTTCTCCTTTAGCAGCAGCTAATGCTAACAGCTTAGCTAGGTGTGCGTAACTGTGAGGTCACTGGTTAAACATAAGAGCACAACACTGAAACAGAAAAAGCTGGTAAACTCTGGTTAAAAATGGGTCACATAAAGAACTTTAACCTCTATAAACCCGACCAGAACACAGGAAGTGACAGTGGAGTCCAGAGACTTGATTTTCACCTGCTGACCACCTTCCGCTCGCCGTCACACGACATTAAGCTCTCACAGCTGTGGCTCATCAGCGTATATCTGGGATGTATTTCCATGTAAATCTGAGGAGGTCCAACAACTCGTCCCACCAAAACAACCTAAAGTGGAAACTTCCATGAAAAAAACTTCCACACAAATAAACTTTTGGCCTAAAATGCGTTTTTGTGTTTTCTCTTTGATGCGCACGGAAAACTTCTGACTGGAAAACAGTCTGTAAAGAATTTATCCGACAGAACGCGAGGAAACGCGACACCAGAGTCTGCTGGAGGGAAGAGGCTCTGAGGTGTGTTTGACAGGCTGGAAGAGGAATTAGACGTTTGGGGGTTTTCTGCTCGGGCTGAGCTAAATCATCTCCATGTGTGTTTGAAGGTACAGTAAATCCGGCCCCGCCGCCCCGGGCTCCTTCCACCGAGGCTCGGGATAAACTTTAAGCTGACTAAAGAGTCCACGCCCTCAGGGGGCATCAAGAAATACAGTCTGCATACTTTATGTATGGAGTCAAAGTAACGTGATTCCCTTCCTTCACCTCCTCCATGTATGTGTGAACATGTGTGTTTCACCTGCGTGCTGAAGAGACATGAGCATGTTTCAGTCTGTCCCATTAAAGGGAAAGCTGCTTTTAATCCTTCTTTTAACCTTTTCTTTCATTGTGTTAATCCAACTGCATCAGTCCAAACGGAACAGATTCATCTTACAGCAGATCAAGATTACAATACTCCGTTTGGTACCCTAAAGAAGAGGGAAGATGAAAAGATATAGAATAAAAAAAGCATAAAAAGTTATAGAAAATGAAAATAAAAAAGCAGTAATTACACGTTTTGCATGTACTTTAACGGTTACGGATGTTTTCCTTCATGTGAGCCACAGCGGCTGAAATAAAGGAAGGATTAACCTGCGCAGTGAGTATCTCTGAGCTAACGCTAACAGCTTAGCTAATGAAGGTGACGTACACCAGCTTCTAAGGAGTTATTGCTGTTCCTTTAGAAGCAGCTAACGCTAAAAGCTTAGCTAATGAAAGTGACGTACACCAGCTTCTAAGGAGTTATTGCTGTTATTTTCTCCTTTAGCAGCAGCTAACGCTAAAAGCTTAGCTCTTCTAAAGAAGAGGGAAGATGAAAAGATATAGAATAAAAAAAAGCATAAAAAGTTATAGAAAATGAATATAAACAAGCAGTAATTACACGTTTTGCATGTACTTTAACTGTTACGGATGTTTTCCTTCATGTGAGCCGTTAATCGTGGTTTTTCTAATGTTTAAATCAGTGTCCAACTGTAAAAGAAGTTCAAATCATCCACTTTACTGACAACCAAACTCAAAAGTACATTTCAGTGAACAGTAAAAAGTTCTGTTCTCTGTAAATCATGGTGTATTTGTTTGATTTAAAGCCTCAGACCCACCGCGGCTGAAATAAAGGAAGGATTAACCTGAACGTGCCACATGGCAGCAGCCAGCCACCTCCATCAAAGAGCCGGTTTCAGGCTTGTATATCAACCAGAATCTGGGAGAAAATCCAGCCGCTCACACAGAAATTGGCTGCAGACGTCGGTGACGTTCTTCAGACATTTTCCCCGTTTTTTTTCCCTTAATGCTGCAAATTCCTTCCACACTCTGTCACGCTGCGAGGCCTCAGTGTTTGGACTGAGCGTGATCAGCAGAAGCAAATCTGATTGCACTTCCATGATAAGAAACAGACGACAGCGTCTCACCATTTCAGAAACTTCAAATCCTTTTAGACAAAACGCACATTCTTACTGGAACCTGAGAAGACTTTTTAGTTCAATTCATAGAAAACTTTCACTTGTGTACCAGAGGATTTAAGCGGATCTGCTCATTTCTTCATACCTCGGCTGTGTTCCAAACCGCATACTTCTCATACTACTCCTACTACTCCTACTAACTTTCTGAGTTAGTATGCGAGTTTGAGTAAGCGAGAGGTTCCTGGATGCATACTAGATTCTCCGAAATGTTGGGTATGCATAATGAGGTCACTACTCATACTCAAACTACCCAGCTTTTTTTTAAACATGTTGCTGCCATCAAATTCAAAATGAGCTCATATTTTTAATGAAACAGTCAAATGTCTCACTTTCAACATTTAATATGTTTTCTGTGTTCTGTTGTTCATAATATATTACTCTGTTTTTACAGAGCAACCTTTTCTTTGGAATTTTGTTTGGACATAGAAGCTGTTATTATAATGTTATTGTTATGTTATTATTATGTTATTATTATGGTATTATTGTGTTATTATTGTGTTATTATTATATTATTATTATGTTATTATTGTGATATTATTATGTTATTATTATGGTATTATTATGTTATTATTGTGTTATTATTATGTTATTATTATGGTATTATTGTGTTATTATTGTGTTATTATTATGTTATTATTATGTTATTATTGTGTTATTATTGTGATATTATTATGTTATTATTATGTTTTTATTATGTTATTATTGTGTTATTATTATGGTATTAATGTGTTATTATTGTGTTATTATTATGTTATTATTATGTTATTATAATGGTATTATTGTGTTATTATTATGGTATTATTTTGTTATTATTATTGTATTAGTGTGTTAATAGTATGTTATTGTTTTGGTATTATGTTATTACTATGGTATTATTGTGTTATTAGAATGTTATTTGTATGGTATTATGTTGTTACTATTGTGTTATTATTATGTTATTGTTATGTTATTATTTTCAGTGATTATTTGTCTTCAAAATATATTTTATAAGGATGTTTAAGATGAAAAATGTTCTCACCCCTAAGTTTTACCTTCACATTTGGTTTGGAGTTTCACCTTTTAAAGCCACGTGCACCTTTTAATGACATTGTTTAACACACACAGTCGCGGTACACCTCCATTTGCTCGATGGTGGCAGGCTGAGGTTGGACAGGTGGTACAAGAATAAGACATGAGGAGATGAGTTCTTACACTTTCAGGCTACTTTTCTTTCTACTTTCTTTTTCCCCGGTTGCTGTTCGGTTAGGTTTAGGCACCAGAATAACATTTATTTGACTAAGTCAAAGACTTCGGGGTGCCAGATTGCAGATTGTCTTGTTTAAAGAATATAGAAATGAGAAGAGTCCCAAACCACAACATTTGTATGATATCTGACACATGCTCGACGGGTTTATTTTCCTCTGCCTGCTGACTGAGATCTGAATTATTTTCAGCTCTCAGGCGGCTGCAGCTGTGTGTAAAAGTTCAGGTTCAGGAGTTTAAATCTCTCTGGTTTATGATGAACACCTTTCCTCAGATGAGACCTGAGGGGAAGCAACACATCAGATCTATTCATAGCACAGCTGTGGATTAAAGGGTTAGTCCCACTAAACGCAGGAGAAATCCAGCATCCAGCTCTGATTTAAGGCTGAAATCATTTTTAATCATCGGAATAGTAGAAGTGAAAAGTAGTTTGTTCTTCTTTGGGAACCATACATGAACATTATAGAATCTGGAATGTATTGTATTTATTTATTTAAGTTTGTTTATTTACGTATTTATTGTAAGGGAGATCGTAATTACATTGAAATGTTTCTGTATTTCAGTTTGAGTTATTGATGTTAGGATTGTGAAAGTTTAGGTATGTGTGTGTGAGTGATGCTGGTTCTGTGACGTGTTGGAGTCACAGTTCAAGTGTTCTGTAAAGTGATAAAACCCAATAAAGATATTTGAAAAAAAAAAAAAAGAAGTGAAAAGTTACTCTGGTTGCATACGCTGTTATTGAATAATTTGGGTTTGCACTAACTTTCATTTTATTTCAAATAAGTGAGTAATGTGCTGATTTAAATGTGAGATTTTAGTTCTGCTGGTCCAAAAGCAGAAGCGTTACCAGATGAAATATGTGAAAAGCTGCCCGTATGATTAAAGCCGGGCGTTAGCTTACGTTAGCGTTAGCTTACTGAACAAACACCATAACGTTGAACTGTTCCTGGAGCTCTCTGCTTCCCACAGATCGGCCTCTCACATGTCCAAAGCATGTGGAAGCGTTTAAAAGTGGCAGCCTCAAATCACCGTGTCCTCCGTCACCCCCAAACACCACCCTGATGGGGCTGTGACCCCGTGTGAGAGGTCAGAGGTCAGGGAGGGGGGCTGAGAGCCAGGATGGAGCCCGTCAGATGACATCATCTGGACAGAAACGTGACTTTATCTGGAAAAGGAATGATTCTCAAATCAAATGATAAATAAAGATCATTTTGATTATTCTCCAGAACTAGAATAATTCAGATTTTGTTTGGTTAAAAGTCTAATCTGCAGTCAGAACCCTGAAAGGATTTCAGATTAATGCTAATTATATCATCAGCAGAGGTGGGTAACCAGTTACATTTACTTTTAGTTTTTGAAAACATTATACTTCTACACTGGAAAAAATCAAAGTCTTATCAAGTATATTTGTCTCATTTCTAGTCAAAATATCTCATTACACTTAATATCAGACACAACTGCCTAACAAGTACTATTTCCGCCAGATATAGGGACTTGTTTTAATATAATACATCTTGAATATCTTGTTAAATGAAAAAGTCTCGAAAACAAATTGTTTTGAGTCACATATCACATGAAACAAGCTTTTTTTTCCATTTGAAGAGGTTTTTAAGCTAATTTCAAGATCACTTTTAGCTCAAAAGTCCTAAATATCACATTTTATTTCAAGCAATCTTGACAAGCCGATTTTCACTAGTTCCATTGGCAGATTTTTTTGCTTATTTCAAGCAAAAACATCTTTTATTTGTTGTTTTTTTTACTTATTTTTGGAGGGGCATTTTTTCCAGTGTAGGAGTAGTTTTAAATCTCTATGCTTTTTACTTTTCCTTGAGTAGATGTGTGCAGCAGAAACTGTCCTCTTACTCCGCTACATTAGGCTACAATGAGCTGGTTACTTTTCTTCTTACCTCTTTGGTATTCTACGCCTCATTATTTTTATCCCCCCGCGTACGCCTCATTTTAATGTTTTATTCTGACAGAGAGAGAGACTTCCGCCAAAGGCTCTACCACCTGACTGTGTTCCACCAATCAGACGCAGCCGTGCGGTCTGGTCACGTGACCGTACTCGATCTCAGCGGCGGGACGGGTTAGCTTTAGCATTAGCAGTCGTAGCAAACAAAGAAAGAAACAGATGAAAAATGTCAGAACCAACGGTGGGAAATGAAGACGCAGACGAGGCCTCATACTGAAAGCATGTTTACCTTACAAAGAGTGAGAAACAGCAGCTACATTATGTGTCTTCTGTGGCAACCAAAACAAACGCACATTTCAGCAGAAACTCAACATCTAACCTGAGGAAACATGTAGCGCTAAGTTTCCTAAACTCGTTTTTTCCCCCATGGATAGGTGAATGTTTGTTTTTTAGGTTACATATGGGTTACATATGTTTTAAACATTTCCTAAGTCTCTTAGCCTATTTATTTATTTTATTTATTTTATTTATTTTATTTATTTTATTTATTTTATTTGTTTTATTTGTTTTATTTGTTTTATTTATTTTATTTTTTATTGAAGTTCTTGAATTTACCTGGATTATTTTAATTTAAGCTATTTTGTAATTAATAAATTCATTTTAATTTATTTTATCAATTGGATGAACTCTAATTTGCCTAAAGATGATTATTTAGTATTTTTGTCTGTCTGATTGAATGCTTGTGTTAACAAATAAATCAGACGTTACTCAACAGTTACTCAGTACTCGAGTAGTTTTTTATTTTAATTATTTGGATGACTACTTTTTACTTGAGTACAGTTTCTGGCTGCTCTGCCCACCTCTGCTCATTGGTTGAAAGGAAAAACTCTTCTTCAGGTGTTTCCTGCTGTTGGCAGCTTGTAAACGTTTTATTTGAGCTTTTTGTTTGGCTGACAGGAACTGATCAGGATGAAGATACGGGGGTGAAAACATCGAGTTTAACAGCACGAGGCCGGTCCAGGTGACATCTTTGTGAGGCTGCCGAGCTTTTAACCTCCACTCAGTGCGACCACATGTCCAAACACGAAGCTCACAGAGTAAACAGCTTCCTGACTGGCCGGTTCAGAAGTCAAACACTCGCAGCTCTTTCATGTCTCGTCTGGGAACCTGATCCGCCGTAAACCAGGAGAAGTTTAGGAATTATTCTGCTAACTGTGCAGGGCATGTTAAAGGGACAGTTCGCCTCTTCTGACATGAAGCTGTGTAACATCCCATATCAGCAGCATCATTTCTGAACATCTTCTTACCCCCTGCTGCGTCCTGTGAGCAGAGTTCCAGCCTCGTTTTGGTGTTGATGAAGGTAGTCCGGCTAGTTGGCTGGGGTTTAAAAAATAAAGCCTTTTGCTTCTCAGAACAATATGCGTTCAACAGAGTAATACATTTGCATCACAAAATGGTTCTCCCTTTAAATGACATGGGATGTTACACAGCTTCATGTCAGAAGAGGCGGACTGTCCCTTTAACCCCATGAACTGAGCTCTGGTTCTGTTTCTGCCTCCTGGCCTCCTTCCACAGGCTCTGCAGAACACTTGTGTTCACGCTGTTCCCTCTGACCTGCTGGAGGTCACACTGACTGATAAACTGATACAGAAATGAAAACACAGTCGCCCTCCAATAAACACACAGAGCAAATGTTTGTGCAACGTAATCAAACAATAAGGTTTTATTGTGAAACCATCCGATTACCCACCGAAGCTCTCTGGGTCAAAGGGATTCCAGCTCTGAGACGTCTGTGTGAATCACTGGAGGATCCTGGGTAATCTGTCTCAGCTGTGGTCGAACTTTAGAAGGTTTGCAGTTCAGAAAGGATCGTGTTTGGGTTTCCACTGCAGAATTCAAAGGTACAGATTTCATGATTCAGTTCAGTTCAATAACTCTTTATTAAAGGTAAATCGTATCTCAGCAGTATTTATTATTATCAAAGATCAGCTGCAGTTACAGACAGATGATGAAATAAAATATAAACCAGCTGAGGTGCAGCAGAGAGGAAGGTGTGGGAAAAACCATCAGTGGGTTGGGCTGTTGTTTCTGTAGCTTAGCAACAGCTCAGCTGATGATGTCACACACAGCGTCAGCAGGTAACTGTCTGCAGCCTCTGTCTGCAGCCTCTGTCTTTAGCCCCTGTCTGCAGCCTCTGTCTGCGGCCTCTGTCTGCAGTCTCTGTCTGCAGTCTCTGTCTACAGCCTCTGTCTTTAGCCCCTGTCTGCAGCCTCTGTCTGCGGCCTCTGTCTACAGCCTCTGTCTACAGCCTCTGTCTGCAGTCTCTGTCTACAGCCTCTGTCTGCAGTCTGTCTGCAGTCTCTGTCTGCGGCCTCTGTCTACAGTCTCTCTCTGCAGCCTCTGTCTGCAGTCTGTCAGCAGTCTCTGTCTGCGGCCTCTGTCTGCAGTCTCTGTCTGCAGTCTGTCAGCAGTCTCTGTCTGCGGCCTCTGTCTGCAGTCTCTGTCTGCGGCCTCTGTCTACAGTCTCTCTCTGCAGCCTCTGTCTGCAGTCTGTCAGCAGTCTCTGTCTGCGGCCTCTGTCTGCAGTCTCTGTCTGCAGCCTCTCTGTGCAGCCTCTGTGTGCCGCCTCTGTCTTCCGCCTCTGTCTGCAGCTTCTGTGTGCAATCTCTGTCTGCTGTCTATGTCTGCAGCCTCTGTCTGCAGCCTCTGTCTGCAGTCTCTGTCTGCAGCCTCTGTCTGCTGTCTCTGTCTGCAGCCTCTGTCTGCTGTCTGTCTGCAGCCTCTATCTGCAGCCTCTGTCTGCTGTCTATGTCTGCAGCCTCTGTCTGCTGTCTGTCTGCAGCCTCTATCTGCAGCCTCTGTCTGCAGTCTCTGTCTGCAGCCTCTGTCTGCAGTCTCTGTCTGCAGCCTCTGTCTGCTGTCTGTCTGCGGCCTCTGTCTGCTGTCTGTCTGCAGCCTCTGTCTGCAGTCTGTCTGCAGTCTCTGTCTGCAGCCTCTGTCTGCAGCCTCTGTCTGCAGTCTGTCTGCAGTCTCTGTCTGCAGCCTCTGTCTGCTGCCTCTCTGTGCAGCCTCTGTGTGCAGCCTCTGTCTGCCGCCTCTGTCTGCAGCTTCTGTGTGCAATCTCTGTCTGCAGTCTCTGTCTGCGGCCTCTGTCTGCAGCCTCTGTCTGCAGCCTCTATCTGCAGCCTCTGTCTGCAGTCTCTGTCTGCAGCCTCTGTCTGCTGTCTGTCTGCGGCCTCTGTCTGCGCCTCTGTCTGCAGCCTCTGTCTGCAGCCTCTATCTGCAGCCTCTGTCTGCAGTCTCTGTCTGCAGCCTCTGTCTGCTGTCTGTCTGCGGCCTCTGTCTGCTGTCTGTCTGCAGGCTCTGTGTGAAGCCTCTGTCTGCAGCCTCTGTCTGCTGTCTGTCTGCAGCCTCTGTCTGCTGTCTGTCTGCGGCCTCTGTCTGCTGTCTGTCTTTAGCCTCTGTCTGCTGTCTGTCTGCTGCCTCTGTAATCAGTCTCTGTCTGCGGCCTCTGTCTGCAGCCTCTGTCTGCAGCCTCTGTCTGCAGCCTCTGTCTGCAGCCTCTGTGTGCAGCCTCTGTCTTCCGCCTCTGTCTTCCGCCTCTGTCTGCTGTCTGTCTGCAGCTTCTGTCTGCGGCCTATGTCTGCAGCCTCTGTCTGCTGTCTGTGTGCAGTCTCTGTCTGCAGTCTGTCTGCAGCCTCTGTCTGCAGCCTCTGTATGCAGCCTCTATCTGCAGCGTCTGTCTGCAGTCTCTGTCTGCAGCCTCTGTCTGCTGTCTGTCTGCGGCCTCTGTCTGCTGTCTGTCTGCAGCCTCTGTGTGAAGCCTCTGTCTACAGTCTGTCTACAGTCTCTCTCTGCAGCCTCTGTCTGCAGTCTGTCTGCAGTCTCTGTCTGCAGCCTCTGTCTGCTGTCTGTCTGCTGCCTCTGTAATCAGTCTCTGTCTGCGGCCTCTGTCTGCAGCCTCTGTCTGCAGTCTCTGTCTGCAGTCTCTGTCTGCAGTCTCTGTGTGCAGCCTCTGTGTGCGGCCTCTGTCTGCGGCCTCTGTCTGCGGCCTCTGTCTGCGGCCTCTGTCTACGGCCTTTGTCTGCAGTCTCTGTCTGCCGCCTCTGTCTACAGTCTGTCTGCAGTCTGTCAGCAGCCTCTGTCTGCGGCCTCTGTCTGCAGTCTCTGTCTGCTGCCTCTGTCAGCAGTCTCTGTCTGTGGCCTCTGTGTGCAGCCTCTGTCTGCAGTCTCTGTCTGCAGCCTCTGTCTGCAGCCTCTGTCTGCGGCCTCTGTCTGCGGCCTCTATCTGCGGCCTCTGTCTGCGGCCTCTGTCCGCAGTCTCTGTCTTTAGCCTCTGTCTGCAGCCTCTGTCTGCAGTCTGTCTGCAGTCTCTGTCTGCAGTCTGTCAGCAGCCTCTGTCTGCAGTCTGTCAGCAGTCTCTGTCTGCAGTCTGTCAGCAGTCTCTGTCTGCAGCCTCTGTCTGCAGCCTCTGTCTGCAGCCTCTGTCTGCAGTCTCTGTCTGCAGTCTGTCAGCAGTCTCTGTCTGCAGCCTCTGTCTGCTGCCTCTATCTGCAGTCTCTGTCTGAAGCCTCTGTGTGCAGCCTCTTTCTGCAGTCTCTGTCTGCAGTCTTTCTGCAGCCTCTGTCTGCTGTCTATCTGCTGCCTCTGTCAGCAGTCTCTGTCTGTGGCCTCTGTCTGCAGCCTCTGTCTGCAGTCTCTGTCTGCAGCCTCTGTCTGCAGTCTCTGTCTGCAGCCTCTGTGTGCAGCCTCTGTCTGCAGCCTCTGTCTGCAGCCTCTGTGTGCAGTCTCTGTCTGCAGTCTCTGTCTGCAGCCTCTGTGTGCAGCCTCTTTCTGTGGCCTCTGTCTGCGGCCTCTGTCTGCGGCCTCTGTCTGCAGTCTCTGTCTTTAGCCTCTGTCTACAGTCTGTTTGCAGTCTCTGTCTGCAGCCTCTGTCTGCAGTCTGTCAGCAGTCTCTGTCTGCAGCCTCTGTCTGCAGTCTCTGTCTGCGGCCTCTGTCTGCAGCTTCTGTCTGCAGTCTCTGTCTGCAGCCTCTGTCTGCGGCCTCTATCTGCGGCCTCTATCTGCGGCCTCTGTCTGCGGCCTCTGTCCGCAGTCTCTGTCTGCAGCCTCTGTCTGCAGCCTCTGTCTGCAGTCTCTGTCTGCAGCCTCTGTCTGCAGTCTCTGTCTGCAGTCTCTGTCTGCAGTCTCTGTCTGCAGCCTCTGTCTGCAGTCTCTGTCTGCTTTCGGTCTGCAGCCTCTGTCTGCAGTCTCTGTGTGCAGCCTCTGTGTGCAGCCTCTGTGTGCAAACTCTGTGTGCAGTCTCTGTCTGCAGCCTCTGTCTGCAGTCTCTGTCTGCTTTCTGTCTGCAGCCTCTGTCTGCAGCCTCTGTCTGCAGTCTCTGTGTGCAGCCTCTGTGTGCAAACTCTGTGTGCAGTCTCTGTCTGCAGCCTCTGTCTGCAGTCTGTCTGCAGTCTCTGTCTGCTTTTTGTCTGCAGCCTCTTTCTGCCGTCTCTGTCTGCCGCCTCTGTCTTCCGCCTCTGTCTTCCGCCTCTGTCTGCAGCTTATGTGTGCAATCTCTGTCTGCAGTCTCTGTCTGTAGCCTCTGTCTGCAGTCTGTCTGCAGTCTCTGTCTGCAGTCTGTCTGCACCCTCTGTCTTCTGTCTGTCTGCAGCCTCTGTCTGCGGCCTCTGTCTTTAGCCTCTCTCTGCAGTCTGTGTGCAGTCTCTGTCTGCAGTCTTTCTGCAGCCTCTGTCTGCAGCCTCTGTCTGCAGCCTCTATCTGCAGTCTCTGTCTGCAGTCTCTGTCTGCAGCCTCTGTCTGCTGTCTGTCTGCGGCCTCTGTCTGCTGTCTGTCTGCAGCCTCTGTGTGCTGTCTGTCTGCAGCCTCTGTGTGCAGTCTCTGTCTGCAGCCTCTGTCTGCAGTCTGTCTGCAGTCTCTGTCTGCAGTCTGTCTGCAGCCTCTGTCTTCTGTCTGTCTGCAGCCTCTGTCTGCAGTCTCTGTCTGCGGCCTCTGTCTGCAGCCTCTGTCTGCAGTCTGTCTGCAGCCTCTGTCTTCTGTCTGTCTGCAGCCTCTGTCTACAGTCTGTCTGCAGTCTCTGTCTGCAGTCTGTCTGCGGTCTCTGTTTGCAGTCTGTCTGCAGCCTCTGTCTGCAGCCTCTGTCTGCGGCCTCTATCTGCGGCCTCTGTCTGCAGCCTCTGTCTGCAGCCTCTGTCTGCAGCCTCTATCTGCGGCCTCTGTCTGCAGCCTCTGCAGTCTCTGTGTGCAGTCTGTCTGCAGCCTCTGTCTGCAGTCTGTCTGCGGCCTCTGTCTGCGGCCTCTGTCTGCAGCCTCTGTCTGCGGCCTCTGTCTGCAGCCTCTGTCTGCAGCCTCTGTCTGCGGCCTCTGTCTGCAGTCTGTCTGTGGCCTCTGTCTGCAGCCTCTGTCTGCAGCCTCTGTCTGTGGCCTCTGTCTGCAGCCTCTGTCTGCAGCCTCTGTCTGCAGCCTCTATCTGCGGCCTCTGTCTGCAGCCTTTGCAGTCTCTGTGTGCAGTCTGTCTGCAGTCTCTGCAGTCTCTGTGTGCAGTCTCTGTCTGCAGCCTGTCTGCAGCCTCTGTATGCAGTCTGTCTGCAGTTTCTGTCTGCAGTCTGTGTGCAGCCTGTCTGCAGCCTCTGTATGCAGTCTCTGTGTGCGACCTCTGTTTGCAGCCTGTCTGCAGCCTCTGTATGCAGTCTCTGTGTGCGGCCTCTGTTTGCAGCCTGTCTGCAGTCTGTCTGCAGTCTCTGTCTGCAGTCTGTCTGCAGCCTCTGTCTGCAGCCTCTCTCTGCAGCCTCTTTCTGCAGTCTCTGTCTGCAGTCTCTGTCTGCAGCCTCTGTATGCTATCTGTCTGCAGCCTCTGTGTGCAGCCTCTGTCTGCAGCCTCTGTGTGCAGCCTCTGTGTGCAGCCTCTGTGTGCAGCCTCTGTCTGCATCCTCTGTCTGCAGCCTGTCTGCGGCCTCTGTCTGCTGTCTGTCTGCGGTCTCTGTCTGCCAGGATAGTCTTAAAGCTGAGCAGAGCTGTTAGAGCTGTTCCTGCAGCCAGGTCTCTGCCTGATATTCCTGCTGTGTCCTCAACAGGGCTCCAAGCTCGTCCATTTTATCCACCAGAGATCTCACATTTCCCCTGATGATCAGGGGAAGAAATGCTTTAAACTCCCTCCTCCTTTTCCCCCTTTTTGTTCCTGCTCTGCATCCAAGATGTCTCCTTTTCAGCTCATCTTGATTTGGGGCTCTTATTCCAGGCGTTACTCGGGCTTTTGGGAAGCTGCTCCGACAGGTTAAGAACGTTCCTGTTTCCACGATTCCGTTGCCATGGTTACGCATCATAACAGATGTCTTTGTTTTTAACAAAGCCGTTAAAATCTGTGCTGGATTCACGCTGATGTTCACCAAAAATATATTTAATTTATTTCTCTTTATCTTCTTTTAATAATTTTAATAATTTTATTTGTTTCTCTTTATATTATTTTATGTATTTTTAATGCTTCTTCCACTCCCTGCTGCAATGCTTTTATTTTATGTAAAGCACTTTGAATTGTTTGTACATGAAATGTGCTAAATAAATAAATTTGATTTGATTTTGATTTGATAAAAGACGGGTCTTTGAGTCTTTATTCTCATTAAAACATTCCAATAAAACGCTGCTCCTGCGAGCTTTGAGTCGGTTCCTGAACGTGCAGAAAGTCCCGTCATCTAAAGGGACTTTCTGCAGGTTTTCAGGTGTTTTCACAGCAACTCGGAGCTGCGTTTGAACCAGTTCTGATAAACGAGTCCTCCTGTGAGCCGCAGGAGGTTTTCAGAAAGCTGCTGAGAGCTGAGGTGGTTTCTGTGTGGTTTCACCGAGAAGCAGCAAACCCCCCCGCTGTCTCAGATGGGCTCATCCACGGCTGACAGGAACACAGCATCGGGGGGGGGAGGGGGGTGTTTGTCTTCTGGCTGGACTTCCCCCCTCGCCTTCTCTGCAGACAGATCTCTCAGATCAACAGAAGTGTTGATCTGAGATAAACAGAGCCGCAGGGGGAAGTCAGAGGTGGCAGCAGACATCAGATTCTACACATTTACAGTCTGTTTTTCACCTGAACAGACTGTAAACGCTGCTGTGGGCACCTTTCCTTTGAATCTACACCTGTGAGCTTACAGAAAACCATCCGACAGATGTGGTGGGAGATCTCCTGCTCACAGGCTTTTATTCTGTAAAAGTATGTTGCTCACAGGCTTTTATTCTGTAAAAGTCTGCTGCTCACAGGCTTTTATTTTGTAAAAGCCTGTTGCTCACAGGCTTTTATTTTTTAAAAGTCTGCTGCTCACAGGCTTTTATTCTGTAAAAGTCTGTTGCTCACAGGCTTTTATTCTGTAAAAGTCTGCTGCTCACAGGCTTTTATTTTGTAAAAGTCTGCTGCTCACAGGCTTTTATTTTGTAAAAGTCTGTTGCTCATAGGCTTTTATTTTGTAAAAGTCTGCTGCTGTCTGCTGTGGAACCGGAAAAGAAAGTAATCGGCGGATCCACCAAACATGGAGAAGGGTACGGAACTTTTACTCGGCCATTTTCATGTTAAAGTTCTTCCAGACGGCGGAGTCGACAGAACCAAAGTCATCTGTAAACTCTGCCAAGTTGAATTGTCTTCTCAGCGTAGTAGTTCCAGTCTAAAATATCACTTAAAGGCAAAACACACAACTGATAGCAGCAAGTCATTCAAGGAAACAGACAGTGGAGCGAGGCTTCTACATAAAAACTACAGAAAGATGCTGATGTTAAAAGTGTGTTTGCACAACAAATGTTATGGCACTTTCATTCATATGGCAGCACATTTAAAATAAAGCTAAATGCTAAAAGCTATACGCTACTTTTGGATTCATTTTTGGATTCTGCGTACAAATGCGATTAATCGTGATTAATCAGGGAAATCATGTGATTAATTAGATTAAACATTTTTATCGTTGCCCAGCCCTAGTTTTAATTAATATTTTTGTTAAATGTAAATGTTTGCTCTCTGGGAGACGATCGGCATCAGGATCTGAAACTGAACGGCTCCTCTGCAGGTTTGATGAGGAATGAGCTCCGTAACCGAATGAAACTGCAGACTTTGGGCTCAGCAGAGCTCAATGAGTCACTAATGTCTCTCCGTAGAAAAAGTCCTCAGGTGTAAAAGCACACACAGCCGGCACAAAGGAGCAAATTACAACATGAAACAGGAAATAACAGCAAAGAAAAACCCTCAGACCATAACAACTGGTGCCTGAAAAACAAGCAAAGTGAAGAGTTTCCCTGTAAAATAACAGTAAAATACTGACGCCGGTATTTTACTGTTATATTACAGCAACTACTGTTATTTATTTTAATAGTATTACCTGGCTTTATCATATGTTCAGATCTATCTTCCGGAAATATATGCAAATGTGTGCATATTTAATGAGATAATGCTGAATTTGCTGAATTAAACATACAAATTTCTAAAACTTGTAATACATTTTCTTTTCATACTTGTATAAGTAATCAACTGAGGAAGTTTCATGGTGATATCTATTATTTTAAAATATTACCCTATTCACCTGTGGTGTCTCGCCTTAAATTACAGTTATCTACTGGTATTGTTAAATGTCTTATTTAACTGTTGATTTACATGTGAGGGATGAATATTCAACAGTATTTTACAATTATTGTAAAACACAGTCGGATACTGTTGTAAATCCACCGTAAACACACAGAAATTCGTTACCAGAGAACGTTTTAATCTGGCTCCTTTCAGCCCGGACGGCCACGGCTGCTCCTTCATCCCTGAGGAAACCTGCTGGGAGCTTTGGTTTCCGCCACTATGAGGGTTTATTTCTGACACTGAGCTGATTCTTTATGCATGTCTGATGCATATTTCACATTTCTGTGCGGTCAGAGCTGCACACGTGGCTGGAAATCCTTAAAAAAACTGCTTTTTAAAAATTTCTCAGTTAAATCAGTCTGATTAAATCCTGTTGTGAACCAATAAGAAATCTTTCTGTGAGACGAGCAGCTTCACTCTTTGTCGTGTCTCACAAACAGACATGAAGTGCATTTCTGTGATGACTCATATCTGATTAATTCATGGGAATGTGATGATTTGGGCCCGTGGAGCAGCTGGGAATGTGAACTTCTGCAGGCCGCCGTCTGTCTGCGGTCGAGCTTAAAGAGACGTTCCCGCCCTGCGGAGCTTCTTTATGTGTTCCTGAAACAATTTGTTTGTGGTCGGTGTTCAGTGTGAACCAGCTGACCACGACGAGGATCCCTGGGCCCAGAGTTTAGCGTTCAACTGACTCCACAAGCCGACTTCTGGGAGATCAAAGGTGAGAATCTACGAAGCGTGTGGAGGTAACGTGTGTTTCTGAGGTGCATTTAAACTAGGGCTGGGCGAGTTAACGCGTTATTATCGCGTTAACTCGTTATTTATTTAACACTGATAAATATTTTATCACGCATTAATGCAGTTTTAAAAAAAAAATTTAATTTTTAAATTAAAAAAAAAAAATTTTTTGTAAAAGTCTGCTTGTAGACTTTTCTCCTACTACTCCTACTACTCCTACTAACTTTCTGAGTTAGTATGCGAGTTTGAGTAAGCAGAAGTTCCCGGATGCATACTAGATTCTCCTAAATGTTGGGTATGCATCATGAGGTTACTACTCATACTCAAACTACCCAAGATGCAACGTAACGTGACGTCGCCGATCGTCATTTCCTGTCAAAACGGCAGTTTCAAGCTAGCTACAACGAGGGTAGGTTCACTTCCTGTTTTCAAAACAAAAGCACCAATTGTATGGTAATGGCTTTCCCTATGATAAAAGGCAACGGGTATTTTATTTTGTGAAAATAACAGGAAGTGCGTTGCTCACTGCGGCTAGCTTTAGTAGCGCCGAATTCGTGGGAACAAAATGGTAAACAGCCGGTATTTTGTCAGGTTTTCAACACGTTGGGGATCTAAACGACTACTTTCTCTCCTGAAAATGTTTCAAATGTTGCTAAAGTTTACAGAGTTTAGAGCTTAAGAGAAATCAGCTTCAGGCCGGCTGATTTCGGCTCGGGCAGGAGTGAAATGCATTGTGGGTAAACGCTCTGCATACTGTCTGATCGAACAGTATGTAGTATGTAGTATGCAGTATGTATTATGTAGTATGCAGTATGTAGTATGCAGTATGTAGTATGCAGTATGTAGTATGCAGTATGTAGTATGTAGTATGCAGTATGTAGTATGTAGTATGCAGTATACAGTATGTAGTATGTAGTATGCAGTATGTAGTAGGCAGTATGTAGTATGTAGTATGCAGTATGCAGTATGTAGTATGTAGCATGTAGTATGTAGTATGCAGTATGCAGTATGTAGCATGTAGCATGTAGTATGCAGTATGTAGCATGTAGTATGCAGTATGCAGTATGCAGTATGTAGTATGTAGTATGCAGTATGCAGTATGTAGTATGCAGTATGTAGTATGTAGTATGCAGTATGCAGTATGTAGTATGTAGCATTTAGTATGTAGTATGTAGTATGTAGTTTGTAGTATGCAGTATGCAGTATGTAGTATGTAGTATGCAGTATGCAGTATGTAGTATTCAGTATGCAGTATGCAGTATGTAGTATGTAGCATGTAGTATGTAGTATGCAGTATGCAGTATGTAGCATGTAGTATGTAGTATGCAGTATGCAGTATGTAGTATGTAGTATATAGTATGTAGTATGCAGTATGTAGCATGTAGTATGCAGTATGCAGTATGTAGTATGTAGCATGTAGTATGTAGTATGCAGTATGCAGTATGTAGTATGCAGTATGTAGCATGTAGCATGTAGTATGCAGTATGCAGAATGTAGTATGCAGTATGCAGTATGTAGTATGCAGTATTCAGTATGCAGTATGTAGTATGCAGTATGTAGTATGTAGTATGCAGTATGTAGCATGTAGCATGTAGTATGCAGTATGCAGTATGTCGCATGTAGCATGTAGTATGCAGTATGCAGTATGCAGTATATAGTATGCAGTATGTAGTATGCAGTATGCAGTATGTAGTATGCAGTATGTAGTATGCAGTATGCAGTATGTAGTATGTAGCATGTAGCATGCAGCATGCAGTATGCAGTATGTAGTATGTAGCATGCAGTATGTAGTATGTAGCATGTAGCATGTAGCATGCAGCATGCAGCATGCAGTATGTAGTATGCAGTATGCAGTATGTAGTATGCAGTATGCAGTATGCAGCATGTAGTATGGAAGTATGTAGTATGCAGTATGTAGTATGCAGTATGTAGTATGTAGTATGTAGTATGCAGTATGCAGTATGTAGTATGCAGTATGTAGTATGCAGTATGCAGTATGCAGCATGTAGTATGGAAGTATGTAGTATGCAGTATGTAGTATGCAGTATGTAGTATGTAGTATGTAGTATGCAGTATGCAGTATGTAGTATGCAGTATGTAGTATGCAGTATGCAGTATGTAGTATGCAGTATGTAGTATGCAGTATGCAGTATGCAGCATGTAGTATGGAAGTATTTAGTATATAGTATGTAGTATGCAGTATGTAGTATGCAGTATGCAGTATGTAGTATGTAGCATGCAGTATGTAGTGTGTAGCATGTAGCATGTAGCATGCAGCATGCAGCATGCAGTATGTAGTATGCAGTATGCAGTATGTAGTATGCAGTATGTAGTATGTAGTATGTAGTATGTAGTATGTAGTATGCAGTATGCAGTATGTAGTATGCAGTATGTAGTATGTAGTATGTAGTGTGCAGTATGCAGCATGTAGTATGGAAGTATGGAAGTATGTAGTATGCAGTATGTAGTATGCAGTATGTAGTATGTAGTATGCAGTATGCAGTATGTAGTATGTAGTATGTAGTATGCAGTATGTAGTATGTAGTATGCAGTATGTAGTATGCAGTATGTAGTATGCAGTATGTAGTATGTAGTATGTAGTATGTAGTATGCAGTATGTAGTATGTAGTATGTAGTATGCAGTATGCAGTATGCAGTATGTAGTATGTAGTATGCAGTATGTAGTATGTAGTATGCAGTATGTAGTATGCAGTATGTAGTATGCAGTATGTAGTATGTAGTATGTAGTATGCAGTATGTAGTATGTAGTATGTAGTATGCAGTATGTAGTATGCAGTATGTAGTATGCAGTATGTAGTATGTAGTATGTAGTATGCAGTATATAGTATGTAGTATGTAGTATGCAGTATGTAGTATGCAGTATGTAGTATGTAGTATGTAGTATGCAGTATGTAGTATGCAGTATGTAGTATGCAGTATGTAGTATGCAGTATGTAGTATGTAGTATGTAGTATGCAGTATGTAGTATGTAGTATCGCAGTATGTAGTATGTAGTATGTAGTATGCAGTATGCAGTATGTAGTATGCAGTATGTAGTATGTAGTATGCAGTATGTAGTATGTAGTATGTAGTATGCAGTATGTAGTATGCAGTATGTAGTATGCAGTATGTAGTATGCAGTATGCAGTATGTAATATGTAGTATGTAGTATGCAGTATGTAGTATGTAGTATGTAGTATGCAGTATGTAGTATGTAGTATGCAGTATGTAGTATGTAGTATGCAGTATGTAGTATGTAGTATGCAGTTTGCAGTATGTAGTATGCAGTATGCAGTATGTAGTATGCAGTATGTAGTATGTAGTATGCAGTATGCAGTATGTAGTATGTAGTATGTAGTATGCAGTATGTAGTATGTAGTATCGCAGTATGTAGTATGTAGTATGTAGTATATAGTATGTAGTATGTAGTATGCAGTATGTAGTATGTAGTATGCAGTATGTAGTATGTAGTATGCAGTTTGCAGTATGTAGTATGCAGTATGCAGTATGTAGTATGCAGTATGTAGTATGTAGTATGCAGTATGCAGTATGTAGTATGTAGTATGTAGTATGCAGTATGTAGTATGTAGTATCGCAGTATGTAGTATGTAGTATGTAGTATATAGTATGTAGTATGCAGTATGCAGTATGTAGTATGCAGTATGTAGCATGTAGCATGTAGCATGTAGTATGTAGCATGTAGTATGTAGTATGCAGTATGCAGTATGTAGTATGCAGTATGTAGCATGTAGCATGTAGTATGCAGTATGTAGTATGTAGTATGTAGTATGTAGTATATAGTATGTAGTATGCAGTATGTAGCATGTAGTATGTAGTATGCAGTATGTAGTATGTAGTATATAGTATGTAGTATGCAGTATGTAGCATGTAGTATGCAGTATGCAGTATGTAGTATGTAGCATGTAGTATGTAGTATGCAGTATGCAGTATGTAGTATGTAGCATGTAGTATGTAGTATGCAGTATGCAGTATGTAGTATGCAGTATGTAGCATGTAGCATGTAGCATGTAGTATGCAGTATGTAGTATGCAGTATGCAGTATGTAGTATGCAGTATGCAGTATGTAGTATGCAGTATTCAGTATGCAGTATGTAGTATGCAGTATGTAGTATGTAGTATGCAGTATGTAGCATGTAGCATGTAGTATGCAGTATGCAGTATGTCGCATGTAGCATGTAGTATGCAGTATGCAGTATGCAGTATATAGTATGCAGTATGTAGTATGCAGTATGCAGTATGTAGTATGCAGTATGTAGTATGCAGTATGCAGTATGTAGTATGTAGCATGTAGCATGCAGCATGCAGTATGCAGTATGTAGTATGTAGCATGCAGTATGTAGTATGTAGCATGTAGCATGTAGCATGCAGCATGCAGCATGCAGTATGTAGTATGCAGTATGCAGTATGTAGTATGCAGTATGCAGTATGCAGCATGTAGTATGGAAGTATGTAGTATGCAGTATGTAGTATGCAGTATGTAGTATGTAGTATGTAGTATGCAGTATGCAGTATGTAGTATGCAGTATGTAGTATGCAGTATGCAGTATGCAGCATGTAGTATGGAAGTATGTAGTATGCAGTATGTAGTATGCAGTATGTAGTATGTAGTATGTAGTATGCAGTATGCAGTATGTAGTATGCAGTATGTAGTATGCAGTATGCAGTATGTAGTATGCAGTATGTAGTATGCAGTATGCAGTATGCAGCATGTAGTATGGAAGTATTTAGTATATAGTATGTAGTATGCAGTATGTAGTATGCAGTATGCAGTATGTAGTATGTAGCATGCAGTATGTAGTGTGTAGCATGTAGCATGTAGCATGCAGCATGCAGCATGCAGCATGCAGTATGTAGTATGCAGTATGCAGTATGTAGTATGCAGTATGTAGTATGTAGTATGTAGTATGTAGTATGTAGTATGCAGTATGTAGTATGCAGTATGTAGTATGTAGTATGTAGTATGCAGTATGCAGCATGTAGTATGGAAGTATGGAAGTATGTAGTATGCAGTATGTAGTATGCAGTATGTAGTATGTAGTATGCAGTATGCAGTATGTAGTATGTAGTATGTAGTATGCAGTATGTAGTATGTAGTATGCAGTATGTAGTATGCAGTATGTAGTATGCAGTATGTAGTATGTAGTATGCAGTATGCAGTATGCAGTATGTAGTATGTAGTATGCAGTATGTAGTATGTAGTATGTAGTATGCAGTATGCAGTATGTAGTATGCAGTATGTAGTATGTAGTATGCAGTATGCAGTATGCAGTATGTAGTATGTAGTATGTAGTATGTAGTATGCAGTATGTAGTATGTAGTATGTAGTATGCAGTATGCAGTATGTAGTATGTAGTATGTAGTATGCAGTATGTAGTATGTAGTATGCAGTATGTAGTATGCAGTATGTAGTATGCAGTATGTAGTATGTAGTATGTAGTATGCAGTATGTAGTATGTAGTATGTAGTATGCAGTATGTAGTATGCAGTATGTAGTATGCAGTATGTAGTATGTAGTATGTAGTATGCAGTATGTAGTATGTAGTATGTAGTATGCAGTATGTAGTATGCAGTATGTAGTATGTAGTATGTAGTATGCAGTATGTAGTATGCAGTATGTAGTATGCAGTATGTAGTATGCAGTATGTAGTATGTAGTATGTAGTATGCAGTATGTAGTATGTAGTATCGCAGTATGTAGTATGTAGTATGTAGTATGCAGTATGCAGTATGTAGTATGCAGTATGTAGTATGTAGTATGCAGTATGTAGTATGTAGTATGTAGTATGCAGTATGTAGTATGCAGTATGTAGTATGCAGTATGTAGTATGCAGTATCCAGTATGTAATATGTAGTATGTAGTATGCAGTATGTAGTATGTAGTATGTAGTATGCAGTATGTAGTATGTAGTATGCAGTATGTAGTATGTAGTATGCAGTATGTAGTATGTAGTATGCAGTTTGCAGTATGTAGTATGCAGTATGCAGTATGTAGTATGCAGTATGTAGTATGTAGTATGCAGTATGCAGTATGTAGTATGTAGTATGTAGTATGCAGTATGTAGTATGTAGTATCGCAGTATGTAGTATGTAGTATGTAGTATATAGTATGTAGTATGTAGTATGCAGTATGTAGTATGTAGTATGCAGTATGTAGTATGCAGTTTGTAGTATGCAGTATGTAGTATGCAGTATGCAGTATGTAGTATGCAGTATGCAGTATGTAGTATGTAGTATGCAGTATGCAGTATGTAGTATGCAGTATGCAGTATGCAGTATGTAGTATGTAGTATGCAGTATGCAGTATGTAGTATGCAGTATGTAGTATGTAGTATGCAGTTTGTAGTATGTAGTATGTAGTATGCAGTATGTAGTATGTAGTATGCAGTATGTAGTATGTAGTATGTAGTATGCAGTATGTGGTATGTAGTATGCAGTATGTAGTATGCAGTATGCAGTATGTAGTATGCAGTATGCAGTATGTAGCATGTAGTATGTAGTATGCAGTATGTAGCATGTAGTATGTAGTATGCAGTATGCAGTATGTAGTATGCAGTATGCAGTATGTAGTATGCAGTATGCAGTATGTAGTATGCAGTATGCAGTATGTAGCATGTAGTATGTAGTATGCAGTATGCAGTATGTAGTATGCAGTATGCAGTATGTAGCATGTAGTATGTAGTATGCAGTATGTAGTATGCAGTATGTAGTATGTAGCATGTAGTATGTAGTATGCAGTATGTAGCATGCAGTATGTAGCATGTAGTATGCGGTTTTGAACACAGCCAATCTGTCTCCTACCCTCGGGTCAGGCAGCCTTCAGGAGGCCTTCAGGGTCCTGTTTACTCTCAGCCATGTGCGACTCTTATTGGGCAACAACTCTGAAGGAAAGATTCCTGCAAATGAGTCACACAAAATCAGCGTTTATTGTTCTCACACGTTGGGACATTAAAGGGAAACACATCAGGCAGAAATAACCCTCTGACTACAGGATTAAATCACTTCCCAGAGATGACATCAGTCCCCCACAATCCCCTCTGACTGGCAGGTTTCTGCAGAACACGACATGCTGGGACAGAATCAGTCCTTATTTTAGCTGCTCAGTTCACACAGAAAAGAGAAGAAGAAGAGAGCGGGGCAGAGATTGGGAAATCAGGGTGAAACCAACACCAGCTCAGATCAGCTGTTCCTCCCCTCTTTGTTTGCTGAGCTACACCAGTCCTTCGGTGCGGAACAGCTCTGATTACCCAACTTCTTTCAGCGTTTGGCTCTGTTCTTTTCTCCCAGAGGAGAAAGAGAGAGAGACACACCCAGCTGAAACATTCTGTGCAGAAAGTTAACAGCAGCCACCGCCCTGCAGAGCAAACACCGCCCTGCTGACCTTTAACAGGGCGGGTGCTGCCCCCTGCTGGCCACATACGGTCACACAGGACCAGTTTTCTCCAGCTGCGTCTCCTGGCCAAAGTTCAAATGTTTTTAAGTATTTTTGGAAATGCGCTGTTATATCCAGGTTCTGGAAATGTGTAACCAAAGAGATGAGTGCGATTCTAAGGCTTCCTGCAAAAGTGGCGTTTCGTTTTCACTTTTAAATCTGCGTTTAGACGAGCGTTTTAGGGTGAAAATCTGCGCGCATACGGAAACGCAAAAGTGTGTGACGTTTCATATTTATCAATGCAGTAAACACGCCAGATGGCTAGGTGGCAACACTACCAAGACCAAGTTTGGTCTGTTCTTTACTACTCTCGCTCATCATTGCTGTTATCTGATGAAATGACCGCGCCTAAAGGCTCTAGCATGGTTGCCGCGTCTGCTTGGGCGACCGGTGTTGATGACGTCACGAGTTCGTGCCCGCCATAGGACCCTATATAGTGGCGCAAGTCGTTGCGCGCCAGTAGTTACAGTTTTCTCCGTCACAGAGGCGTTGCTGCTACGTGAAGGTTACCACTACTCTACAACCACGAAAGTGGAGAAGAAAACAATGCCGCTGTCAAGAGCAAGAATACTGTAATTAATGATACTGCTGCAGTTTTCGGATCAAATTTAATTTTTTAATTCAGTTAATAGAGGTGAAAGTTTGAAGCCCCCGGCATCAACAGAGTCTCTGCCCTCTTCTTTGCCTTCACGTATCTGTCCCGTAGGGACGGACATGTTGTGGCCCACTGATGTGTTTCCCACGGTTTCCTGGCGCTTTATTATGCTTGTCACGTCATTTCTATGTGACGAGAAACGCAGTTTTGCGTTTTCATCCTTTACACGGTGGCGCGACAGTGGAGCGTTTTCAAGAATTCCACTCTGGAGGGCGGTTTCACTTTTTTGCGTTTTCATGCCCCCAAAACGCCGTTACCATCTAAACGATATAGTGCATCCGCAAAAAGGTTTTGCGTTTTTAACCCGTTTTTGTTTCCGTGTAAACGGCCCCTAAAGACGAGAATTTGTAAAGATCCTGGGCAGTGTGTATTGGGGCTGCCCCCCCCAGACAAAAAAATAAAAGGGAAAAAACTCCTGCTCACTCATAAATTACTACTCTTGGGTCGGAAATGTATTCTGCGAAACTGGATTTGTGAAAAACCTCCTACGGAAACTCAGTGGTATAGGGAAGTGTTTGGAGTTATTCCAATGGAGAGGTTAAAGGCGGGGTAGGGGATCTTTTTCTGGAACATTTTTTTACATATTGCTTGAAATACTCTTCACACCCCCATTGCAACCAATTAATTTAAAGTTTTGACACAAATATGAAAAGTTTTAGTGGCCTCTAGAACGTACAATCCAGGAAAAACAGTATCCAATCATACTGAACGGACCGTTAACAATGATTGGATTCTGATGCCGTCTATCAAACTGCAGTCTGCTCCTCCCTCCCCCTCCTTCCCCCTGTGCGCGTACCCTGCTCCGTGAACGAATTACACGCCCAGAAGCTTGGCAGGAAGCTAAACTAGAGCCAGCTTGGCTAGCACCTAGCATTATTAAACGTATAGTTAGCATAAACTAAATACTAAATACTAAATACTAAATACGGCAACGATCGATGCTTGCTGTCAGAACAGCGCTCGTGCACCTTCGTGCTCGTTCATGTACTCTAGAGGCGTGCCTTCGGGGGGAAAGTGAAGAAAAGGGTTGGGACTTTTTACCTCTGTATTTTCAAAATGCAGCTTCGCTGGACTCAAAATCCAGGATCTCCTACCCTACCTTTAAGTGGTAAACACTGAAAACTTTAAAGCTGTGTGGCGACCTGCCCGCTGATCTACGCTCCCACCTTCTTACAGCAGAGCTTACTTTCCACTGGAAATAGTGCCTGTCAGTTTCATGTATTTAACTATTCCCTCCCCTTTTTTTTTTTGTTTGTTTGTTTTTTTTCACATTTCAGTTTGTAACATAACCAATTCTGTGTAGTGTTTGTTCTGTGTTTGAAAAATAAAAAAATAAAGTGTTATATACAAAAAAAAAATGTTTTTAAGTCGTCATGACCTTGAGAAAGCCATCCGTGCCCTGATAAGTTCAAGGTTAGACTATCGCAATGCTCTTTATGTCAGCGTCTGACTGATTTTAAACTCTTAGTGTTTGTTTCTAAAGCTCTTAACGGCCTCGCCCCGTCATATTTATCTGCGCTTTTAACAGTCCTGGTTTACTGATGTTTATTATAATTACTATTATTATTATTTACCTTGCCCTTGTTCATTTGCTTGGCCTGGTGCCTCCATGTTCAGAAATTGGTCCTGGTCAAGCTCTTTATATAGGCCTACATGTTTGGCAGCACTCACAGTCATGGACAGCTGCTGTCAGGTAACTAACCTGCCTGCCATTTGATTGGTCACCTGAGGTGCTTGAAACTCCTTCTTCGTTAGCAAAGTTCTAGTTTCACCTGATTGTCAATTACTGTCATGAATTTATCAAATGTTACATGAGATTCTTTATGGTATTGATGGTATCATGTTCTTGGCCCATTTTGACAATTGAACAGATTATTGTGCATGTGATGACTTATACAATGAAGTCATGCTGACATATTTTGGATAGAAGAACCATTAGACCAAGAATCAACTAATCGGTTCAGATCACCAAAATCTATTCACTTGGAAAATGTGCTAAATGTAGGCAAACTGTGCAAACTGTAGGCTACTTGTACTTAATCTTTTGCACAGATGCACTGAAACAATTGACACATGTATTAAGACAATTGCAATTTGATGAAAGCAATGAGAAATAACATTCTGTTGTGAACAACTGCGAGGTGGTTTGGAGATTTGTCCATGTTATTTTGATAATGTAATTTCTGTTTCAGGAAATGAGCCAAACCAACAGAGAAAAACTGTAACACCCAGTAGCATGATGACACTTTTATCTTATTTTATCTTTGTTGTATTTTATTGTTTCATTGTTCTTTTATTATTTGTATTTGTTTTTACTTCTTCTTCTCTTTATTTATTACCTGCTGTAAAGCACTTTGGTACACCGTAAGGATCGTCTGTAAAGGGCTGCAGAAATAAAGTACATTTACATTTAATTCTCACTGCTGCATGCCGAACACCTTCACTCATTTAGCTGTTATGCTGCAAACAAGTGGAACAAACTGCCAGTGGAGATTAAACTTTCACCTAATGGAGACATTTTTAAATCCAGGTTAAAAACATTTCTGTTCTCATGTGTCTATGCATGAAATCTGCACGCTATCTTTGAACTTATCTGGACTGTTGCTGGTTTTAAATTCATTTAAATGATTTTATTTGTTTCTCTTTATATTCTTTTATGTATTTTAATGCTTCTTCCACTCCCTGCTGCAATGCTTTTATTTTATGTGAAGCACTTTGAACTGTTTGTACATGAAATGTGCTACAAATAAATTTGATTTGATTTGATCTTCAGAAAAAAGGCCAAAGTCTGTTTTACTTTAAAGTAATACACGTAATAAACTCGTTAAATCAAACACAACTATTAAAAGGCACAATTCTGCATTTAAAACTGAAAAGAAACGGTTTTATTTGCTGAGATGTCGGCTGAATAATTTGCCTCGTGCTCATGCTGGGCGTCACAAAGATTTCTGATTTTTGATTAGTTTGTTGCTCTGTGGATGAGAAACCGAGTTTAAACTCTGTTTAAACAGAGTGAACACCAGAATCCAGTTATTTTTCAAATCAAATCAAATTTATTTATATAGCACATTTCATGTACAAACAGTTCAAAGTGCTTCACATAAAATAAAAGCATTGCAGCAGGGAGTGGAAGAAGCATTAAAAATACATAAAAGAATATAAAGAGAAACAAATGATAGATAGATAGATATTTTATTCATCCCAATTTGGGAAATTGTTTTGTTGCAGCAACACACAGTAAAAGATATGAAAACAATTAAAGTAAAGACAAGCAAATAAAATAAAATAAAATAAAATAAAAATAGTGAATAAACATTTGCTATATACAAATAATAATAATATATAATAATTATATATTATATAATATATAATAATAATAACTAGAAAGCTGCAAGCAGCTGTAGGCGGGACCGAGGTGTGCGCACGTTGGGCATGCGCTGGATGCCGTAGTCGCGCAGCTCTGCCCACACGCACGATACCCTCTGTGTACGTACGAGCACATAATAACCCCAATGCAGAGGGGTTTTTGAAAATTTCTAGGGGGCGCCACTGAGCCATTTTGCTCCGCCCACACACGATACCCTTCACATACGTACGAGGTCGTCAGGGTGGACGTGAGTACCAAGTTTCATGACTTTACGATGATGATAAGGCTTTCATATTACAAACGCCATCACACGATTTTCACCGCCTGGCCACGCCCACACCGTTCAGAGTTTGGAAAAGTTTTTCAATTAACTTTCCCCCCATGTCTTAAGAGTAACCTGGCCAAGTTTGAAGCTTGTAGCATGAAATCTGTAGGAGTTCGATCAAATGCGAGGTGTGGAAAAAAAAAGACGTTTCCGACCACCAGCAGGTGGCGCTATAGGTGGATGTCACTATTTTATATGTGCGCATTCAGGCTGGGTCCAGCATTCACGTATGAAGTTTGGCACAGATTGGATAATGTATGTGGAAGTTATAAGCGACTTCATTTTTTATGGCGAGTCATCAAACTTTGAGGCGTTGCCACGGCCACGCCCTTTGAGGTTTGAAAAAGTTTCTCCATGAATTCCCCCCCCCATGTCTTAAGAGTAACCTGGCCAAGTTTGAAGTCTGTAGCATTAAATCTGTAGGAGAAGTTCGATCTTATGCAAGGCGTGGAATCGGTCAAAAATGGCACGAAAACTCACTTTCCATCCAAAATGGCCGCCTTCCTGTGGGCGTGGGACCATGGCGGCATGAGACTTTTTTGTGCGTCTGGGCATGATGAATGAGTGTACCGAATTTGGTTGTCCCACGCGAAACTAATCCTATTGCGGGGACCATTTTTAAGCATCATAGGGGGCGCTACAGAGCCAATGAGCGACTCCCAAAAATATAAAGTTTAGATTCTTTCATGTCGTCGACGGGCAGGTGGCGCTCGCAAAATTTCCTGAGTTTTCGAGCACCTTTAGCAAAGAATCGGAAAGAATAATAACGGAGAAAAATAATCCTTACAGATACAATAGGGTCCTTGCAGTTTCACTGCTCGGTCCCTAATAATATATATTTTCGGTGAACATCCAGCACAGATTTTAACGTCTTTGTGCCGTTAAAAACAAAGACTGTGAGCAGCTGATGAGGCGGACATGGGCGGACTGCTGATGAGCTGTTTCACAACACGGGCCGGATGCCCGTTATGTAACACTGACGTCAAGTGCCAAATGTTCCGTTACGCAAAAATACGGATTTTTTTTATTTAAAATAAGTGTAAATCTATTATATTAGGTTCAGTTGGGGTGTGTGTACGCGATATTCCTTCAGATTATTATTTCTAAAAAAAAATAATTATGTTATGTAAAAAAACACGAACGGTGTGGAGTGACGTCAGCGCGTCTCGGGGCTGCGGACGTGCGCGGCGCCGCGTAGTTGCAGAGTCACTGCGACGGTTTGACTGTAAACAATCTGCGGGCGGAGAGAAAACTCGCCAATTTTGTCCAGAACTTTTGAGCCGCTGGCCGCCGCCATTTTATTCAACAACCGCTGTTCGTTCGTGTTTGGCTCCGTGGAACGAGCCCAGGGCCCCAATGCGCGACCTTTTCCCCGCAGCGCAGGTCGTGTTTTCGCGGTTCGGAGCTTGGTGCTCTTGCTAGCCGCTGTAGCTAGCTCCTATTAGCTCCTCTTAGCTAGCTCCCTGTTAGCTCCCTGTTAGCTCCCTGTCGCTAGTTTCGCTGGCTGCTCATCACCCGACAGAAACACCCTGTATGCCCCCGGGTTTCTTGGGTTTCTCTCTCTCTGCGTGCTGGGACCAGGATAACCTGAACCGTGAGTATCACATTAATTGTTTTATTTGATTTTTAAAGAGGCTCAGAGCCGTTATTATTAAATTGCATCCAGGTAGAAAGTAGCTCGTTAGCTTAGATGCTAATTAGCATGCTAGCAATAGCGAACAGAATCAGAAAAAACTTTATTTATTAGAAGGGCGAAGAGCGGTACATTAAAAGAAGAGCAAGAAAATGGAATCACAAAGAAAAAGAAAATAAAAACACAAAAGGGGGTGACAAAAGATAAATAAAAAAAATGTTTTGCAAATGAAAAAAAAACAAAAAAAATTAGAATAAAAAAAAAAGATAATAATAATAGAGCGTCGATAAAAAATAAAATGACAATGTGATTAAAGTGACATTGGAGTGCTTACGAAATCCCCTGTTTACATCCAGAGATGGTGGCTGTGGTTGACTATAAATAAAGCAGCCCCCCAACACTATTTTAGCCCAGTCTTGTTTTTGGTTGGTTTCAAACAGCAAAAGATGTTCAGTTCACTAAAATGAGGTGAAAAACATCCGATCTGAGGAGAAGCTTTTCTCCTTTTTTAGCATCCGAGTGTAACTCTGCACCTGCTATAATTAGCTGGGGGGTCCAGATTAAATGGCTCAAACTGACGACTTGCAGGACACCGACATCTAGATATTCTGATTCAATTCATTTTTATTTATATAGCGCCAAATACAACAAATGTCATTTCAAGGCACTTCGATAATAAAGTCCAATGCAAGCCAATTGGAATTCAATTAATTGTAATCATAATTATTCATAAAATAATCCAATTAATTCATATAGAGCCAATTCAAAAACAATTTCCCAGCTAAGGAAACCAACAGATTGCACTGAAACTATATATATATATATATATATATATCTCTCTCTCTTCCTTCTTCCTCTGGTCTTTGCTCAGTTTTATCACGATCACTCAGATCCTTTCTGTCAGAAAATGAACAAATTGCACAAATTCCGGCACCTTTAAATTGGATCAGATTATGTTACATGACCCAGTTTAATGGGGGGGGGGGTCATGTTGTGGTGTTAAAGCTGCATTTTACAGTCAAGGTGGCGTCGTTTTATTCTTATTTATTACGGGTGGGACGATATGCTTTGGTCACGATTCGATTTGTATCACGATTCTTGATAATTGCGATTCTACAAGTATTGCGATTCGATATAATCAGCACACTGGAAAAAAATGCCCCTCCAAAAATAAGTTTAAAAAAAAGGGAAATAAAAGACGTTTTTGCTTGAAATAAGCTAAATAAATCTGCCAATGGAACCAGTGAAAATCAGCTTGTCCAGATTTCTTGAAATAAAATGTGATATTTAGGACTTTTGAGGTAAAAGTGATCTTGAAATTAGCTTAAAAACCTCTTCAAATGGAAAAAAAGCTTGTTTCATGTGATATGTGACTCAAAACAATTTGTTTTCAAGACTTTTTCATTTAGCAAGATATTTCAGATGTATTGTCTTCAAACAAGTCCCTATATCTGGCTGAAATGGTGCTTGTTAGGCAGTTGTGTCTGATATTAAGTGTAATGAGATATTTGGACTAGAAATGAGACAAATATACTTGGTAAGACTTTGATTTTTTCCAGTGTAAATGCAATTTTTCTTCCTCCTTAAAAAACAAACAAGTTGAATCATACACTTGGAGAATGAATGTCGTTGCCATAAACAATGCACGCTGACATTTATTTCAACTGAGACAAAGGTGCCTAACACGTACAGCATTTTCTAAAGTTTACAGTTACAAAATGAAATTAATTGTCCACACAGCACAAATGTGGGCCAGTTTTAACTTAACTTAATGTAATGAATTGGTGAAGTTTTGAGTGGGCACGGATATGACGTAATATAATCGACAAAAATCGATTTTTAAAATCATCCCATTAAAAAAGCAAAAAAAATCGCGATATGTACATGAATCGATTTTTTTTTCGCCCACCCCTATTATTAATAATATTATTCATTACTGCTGAACGGTGTTCAGGATGGATGAAGAGTCCTCATGTTGTGTTCATAAAACAGCTGAAGCTGCTCTGATGGACGAGAACTCTTTTGGTTTAATCAGTTAAAAACTGCGTTTTATTTTCCAAACTCCTCGATCTTTTCCAGGAGATTCTAAAAACGGTTCAAACTTTGCGTTTCCTTCCAGTTTATCTCCAGATGTTTGAGTTCATGAGAAGTTTCCTATTGCTTTCACTGTTCTGTTATTGTTTTTGTTTGTTTTTACTTCTTCTTCTCTTTATTTATTACCTGTAAAGGGCTGTAGAAATAAAGTACATTTATATTTAATTGTCACTGCTGCATGCCGAACACCTTCACTCTGCAGAAAAAGGCCAAAGGCTGTTTTACTTTAAAGTAATACACGTAATAAACTCGTTAAATCAAACACAACTATTAAAAGGCACAATTCTGCATTTAAAATTGAAAAGAAACGGTTTTATTTGCTGAGATGTCGGCTGAATAATTTGCCTCATGCTCATGCTGGGCGTCACAAAGATTTCTGATTATTATTTATTTATTTAATCAATGTTTTATTCATTTTCAAACAGACACAGAACAGAGAACATACATGACAGCAGAGGCAAGTAAAAATAAAGTGACATAAAGTGAATAACACATGGAAAGAGAGACAAAAGACAAGTAATAATAATAATAAAAACAATAAGTAAATAAATACAGAAATAAATAAATAAGCAGAAATATCTGATTATTGATTAGTTTGTTGCTTTGTGGATGAGAAACTGAGCCCAGAAACAGAGTTTAAACAGAGTTTAAACAGAGTTTAAACAGAGTTTAAAGCAACTGATCCAACTCTTTCAGACGTGTTGCTGATCAGGTCACAGAAGATCAATGCGAGCGTTTTTACCTTCGACTTATTTCAGCGTCCGAGCCAAACAAACAGTCTGAGCTGCGATTTCTGCTCTTTCCACCATTTTTAACCACTCAGCTTCATCTTTTAGTTTTTGCTCTGTTGGAGGTGAGCTGTGTAAAATGTGTGTGTGTGTGTGTGTGTGTGTGTGTGTGTGTGTGTGTGTGTGTGTGTGTGTGTGTGTGTGTGTGTGTGTGTGTGTGTGTGTGTGTGTGTGTGTGTGTGTGTGTGTGTGTGTGTGTGTGTGTGTGTGTGTTGCAGCTGGGTGGCTGGTCGGAGCAGCCTCCTCCCGGCATGGAGGCAGGAGCTAAAGACTGCGATGACGAGACGCTGCAGACGGCGTTCAAGAAGCTGAGAGTGGACGCTGAGAGGTAAGCGGCCAATCGGATGCTGTTGGTGTTTACTGCTGAAGCGGCAGAATCTGTGGGCCGTGATACGGGTTAGAGCTGTCAGCGGCAGGCAGGACCAGCTGATAAAAGGGATAAAACTCCAGGTTTCTGGCTGGTTTTTATCCAGAAATAAGAGAATTATTAACAGCATTCGGCTTCCGTCAGAGTTGACCTCAGTTACAGTTTAACAGATAAATATTCTATTAAGTATATTTTTTATTCAAGAAAGCACAAAGTAAGATTCATTTAAATACAATATCTTGAATTGGATTTGTTTTCTTTTTAACGAACAGAACCCACCCACCCACAACACCCATATACTGCTGTAAAGGGAAAAAACACATATAAGCATAGATAGCAAAGTTAAATAAATGAACAATGCGATAAATTAAATAAATAAATGAAGGGAAAAACAGTAATAATGATAGTAGTAATGCTAGTAAGAATTAAAGTGTCCATACAGTGATGAGAAAATAGAGAAAAATATATAAAGAATAATAATGAAAAGAATAATAATGACAGACGATGGGGGCATTACATATTCAAGTACATGTCAATAATTAGGCAAGATCAGATATATATCTCAGGGCTCCGTAGGCTTATGGAGGGGTCTTGAGATTTTTAAAGTACTCAATTAGAGGGTCCCACATCTTGTGAAATTGTCTTGTTGAGCCTCTAGAAAAGTATTTAATTTTCTCTAATTTCAAGAAAAATAATTCAGTGAGCCAGAAAGACACTTTGGGTGGATCAGGGCATTTCCAAAGTAAAACTATATTTCTACGGACTGTCAAAGATGCAAAGATGCAAAGATGCAAAGATGCCCAGGCAAACGCGTTCGTCTTGTCACTGGGTAGCATGAGCTCATCAACCAACACTCCAAAGATGGCCGTATGTGCAGGCGGTTTGACTTTGGTGTTAAATGCATCATTTAGTATGTTACAGATAGATGACCAAAATTCAGTTCACTTCCAGAACATATGGGTCATATTTGCCGGAGCAGAATTGCAACGCTCACACCTGTCATCGATGTCGTCGTAAATTCTCGAGAGTTTAGATTCAGTGCAGTAAATTCTATGAAAGACTTTGAACTGTATCAGGATGATGTTCCATTAATTCTGTCCTGAGCACGTTCCCAGAACTATCCAGGAATTTCAGAGCCAAGTTCTTCAGACCATGCCGACCAGCAGATAGATATTCTGATGTGTTTCTTTCTTCTCTTCGCAGTTTAACTGGAGCTGTGAGCGTTCCCGAGGCGTCGACCCCCAGAGCGTCGTCTCGATCGTGTCTCGACGGCGGCGGCGGAGCGAAGCCCAAAGTCGGCTGCTCGAAGGACAACTGGCACTGGTGGGTGGAGCCGGTCCCAGTTCAGCCGGTCCCAGTTCAGCCGGTCCCAGTTCAGCCGGTCCCAGTTCAGCCGGTCCCAGTTCAGCCGGTCCCAGTTCAGCCGGTCCCAGTTCAGCCGGTCCCAGTTCAGCCGGTCCCAGTTCAGCTGGTCCCAGTTCAGTTGGTCCCAGTTCAGTTGGTCCCAGTTCAGCCGGTCCCAGTTCAGTTGGTCCCAGTTCAGCCGGTCCCAGTTCAGCCGGTCCCAGTTCAGTTGGTCCCAGTTCAGCCGGTCCCAGTTCAGCCGGTCCCAGTTCAGTTGGTCCCAGTTCAGTTGGTCCCAGTTCAGTTGGTCCCAGTTCAGTTGGTCCCAGTTCAGTTGGTCCCAGTTCAGCCGGTCCCAGTTCAGTTGGTCCCAGTTCAGCCGGTCCCAGTTCAGCTGGTCCCAGTTCAGCTGGTCCCAGTTCAGCCGGTCCCAGTTCAGCCGGGAACGTTTCCCACTTCTGTGTTCTGGTGTTTGTGTTGTTTTTATCAGGGCTGGGCAACGATTTAAAATGTTTAATCTAATTAATCACATGATTTCCCTGATTAATCACGATTAATCGCATTGGTACGCTGAATCCAAAAGTAGCGTATAGCTTTTAGCATTTAGCTTTATTCTAAATGTGCTGCCATATGAATGAAAGTGCCATAACATTTTTTTTTTTTTTTTTAAAACATTTATTTATTAAGAATTTTGTTCATTTTATAAACAAACAATACAAAACAGCACAATGGCACAGTAAGGTACATAAAAATATAATAAAACAAAACAAAATAGAGAAATGGGACTTGTAATAAAGCATAAATATAAAGATTACATTATAATATAAAAAACAAGAAAGAAACAAAACTAAAAAGACCAGAGATTAAATAAATAAATCCAATAAAGACAACTAAGTCCTATTTGTCATCCATCCAACCATCTACATCCATATTGTTATTCTCAAGAAAATTATAGAAAACATTCCATATTTTCCAAAACTTGTCAAGTTTGTTCTTTGTTGAGTAGCTTATCTTTTCTAAAGCAACATAAAAGGTCAATCCCCTCAACCATGGTGCTGTAGCACAAGGCGTGTCTGACTTCCAAGAAACAAATGTTCAGCAAAGATTTGACTTTTTGGGCAGAGATTTAATATGCATCATTTTGGCTTTAAGGGGAGCCTCCTTACCAATGATTTGGCGAGTCAGGTCTAATACTCTTTTCCAAAATGATAGTACCTGTGGACGTTCCTTTTTGGTCTTTACATTGTGTCAGGTATGCTGGGATTAAAGTGGTGCAGTTTAGCTGGAGTTATGTACAGTCTAGTTAGCCATTTATACTGCAGTAGATTTGAATGAAAGTGCCATAACATTTGTTGTGCAAACACACTTTTAACATCAGCATCTTTCTGTAGTTTTTATGTAGAAGCCTCGCTCCACTGTCTGTTTCCTTGAATGACTTGCTGCTATCAGTTGTGTGTTTTGCCTTTAAGTGATATTTCTCCTCCTTTAATCCTCTTCTTCTCTTCTTCTTCTTCTTCTCTTTTTCTCCTGTAGCTGCATGAGGAAGACCTCCAGGGGTGCATCCAGGAGCCAGCGGCGCCGGAGGTCCAAGTCCCCCATCCTGCACCCCCCCAGGTTCACGTACAGCGCGGCCTCGGCGCTGTCGCCGCCTGGCGGCTGCCTGAAGCAGCAGCGCCTCGCTGTGCCCGAGGGGGCGGAGCCTCGGCCGGCGGGCGATGAGTCATCGCTCCCCCCCGCGGCGGCGCCGGCCCAAACGGAGCCGGGTTCCCCGTCCGGACGCATCTCCCCTCTGGTGTTCGGGTCGTGTGCCGGTTATGACAAACGCATCGGAGGCGTGGCGTCCCCGCCGTCCCTGCGAGAGATCCCCGCCGCCGCCGCGCCGTCCTCCACGTGGGACGCCGGAGGTTCTGGGGACGCCCGGCCCCCCGGGGAGGTAAAAGGCGCCGGGGCGGAGGCTGCAGACTTCCGGGCTCTGTCCGAGCGCCACGGCGCCGGCTCCACGGAAGCCCCCCGCGTCCCCTGCTCCTGCGGCGAGCGAGGCGCCGCGGACCCCCCGGGGGACAGCGGGCGGGACGCCGCGCCCCGGTGCGGCTGCGGCGCCCACCCTCAGGGCTGGCGTGGCGTGGAGGTGTACTCCTTCACCGGGCTCCGGGACGTCATCTCAGAGTGCGAGCGCAGCCGGCCGAGCGGCGAGGACGCGCCCAGAACTGTGAGCGGCGCCGCGGCGGGCCCGGCGGCGGGCTCCCCGCGCTCGTGCTCGGAGCAGGCGCGCGCCTACGTGGACGACATCACGATAGAGGACCTTTCCGGCTACATGGAGTTTTATCTTTACATCCCCAAGAAGATGTCACACATGGCCGAGATGATGTACACTTAGAGGCTTTAATGCTTTAATGATTTAATCTGAGGTCAAACGCCTTTAACTCCACCCCGGCGCCGCCGGCTGGTTCTGACTTCCTGCTCCACGGGTCGCTTTCTTCTCTCATTAAATCTGAAGTTTACAAATGAAGTTGCCAAAGCTGTCGCAGACGGGGAGCTGTGACCCCGAGCGTCTGAATTCTGTTCAATAAAGAAGCAAAATGATTTGTGGGAAAAATCTGCCGTCTCCACAGTTTCCTTTCATCTGTTTCTGTTTCCTTTAAGGTGTTCGAGGAGCCAAGAACGTTATTATATTTCTGGAGGAGAGGGAAGTCAGATGTTTATCCGTTCAGCACATCTGGAACTGCTGCTGTAAGATATGCAAATGGCCTTTAAAATGCAAAGTTAGTCATTTGTCTAAGAATCCAGTTTGATTTGTCGGGGTTTTAATATCTTTAATAATGTTTTACAGTTAAACGGCCACAAATCAGAAAAAGTTGGAAAAATGTAGCAGGTCAAACACTCTGTAACGTTTCCTTCTCCCACTCTGTGACATTTCCTTCTCCCGCTCTGTAACGTTTCCTTCTCTGTGACGTTTCCTTCTCCCACTCTGTGACATTTCCTTCTCCCGCTCTGTAACGTTTCCTTCTCCCTCTCTGTGACGTTTCCTTCTCCCACTCTGTGACATTTCCTTCTCCCTCTCTGTGACGTTTCCTTCTCCCACTCTGTGACATTTCCTTCTCCCGCTCTGTAACGTTTCCTTCTCCCACTCTGTAACGTTTCCTTCTCTGTGACGTTTCCTTCTCCCACTCTGTGACATTTCCTTCTCCCTCTCTGTGACATTTCCTTCTCCCTCTCTGTGACATTTCCTTCTCCCACTCTGTAACGTTTCCTTCTCCCTCTCTGTGACGTTTCCTTCTCCCACTCTGTGACATTTCCTTCTCCCTCTCTGTGACGTTTCCTTCTCCCACTCTGTGACATTTCCTTCTCCCGCTCTGTAACGTTTCCTTCTCCCACTCTGTAACGTTTCCTTCTCTGTGACGTTTCCTTCTCCCACTCTGTAACGTTTCCTTCTCCCGCTCTGTAACGTTTCCTTCTCCCACTCTGTAACGTTTCCTTCTCCCACTCTGTAACGTTTCCTTCTGCCTCTCTGTAACGTTTCCTTCTCCCACTCTGTAACGTTTCCTTCTGCCTCTCTGTAACGTTTCCTTCTCCCACTCTGTAACGTTTTCTTCTGCCTCTCTGTAACGTTTCCTTCTCCCACTCTGTAACGTTTCCTTCTCCCTCTCTGTGACGTTTCCTTCTCTGTAACGTTTCCTTCTCCCACTCTGTAACGTTTCCTTCTCCCTCTCTGTGACGTTTCCTTCTCTGTAACGTTTCCTTCTCCCACTCTGTGACGTTTCCTTCTCCCGCTCTGTGACGTTTCCTTCTCTGTGACATTTCCTTCTCCTTCTCTGTGACGTTTCCTTCTCTGTAACGTTTCCTTCTCCCTCTCTGTGACATTTCCTTCTCCCTCTCTGTGACGTTTCCTTCTCTGTAACGTTTCCTTCTCCCTCTCTGTGACATTTCCTTCTCCCTCTCTGTGACGTTTCCTTCTCTGTAACGTTTCCTTCTCTGTAACGTTTCCTTCTCCCACTCTGTGACATTTCCTTCTCCCTCTCTGTGACGTTTCCTTCTCCCACTCTGTGACGTTTCCTTCTCTGTAACGTTTCCTTCTCCCACTCTGTGACGTTTCCTTCTCTGTAACGTTTCCTTCTCCCTCTCTGTGACATTTCCTTCTCCCTCTCTGTGACGTTTCCTTCTCTGTGACGTTTCCTTCTCTGTAACGTTTCCTTCTCCCTCTCTGTGACGTTTCCTTCTCTGTAACGTTTCCTTCTCCCACTCTGTGACGTTTCCTTCTCTGTAACGTTTCCTTCTCCCTCTCTGTGACATTTCCTTCTCCCGCTCTGTAACGTTTCCTTCTCCCACTCTGTAACGTTTCCTTCTCCCACTCTGTAACGTTTCCTTCTGCCTCTCTGTAACGTTTCCTTCTCCCACTCTGTAACGTTTTCTTCTGCCTCTCTGTAACGTTTCCTTCTCCCGCTCTGTAACGTTTCCTTCTCCCTCTCTGTAACGTTTCCTTCTCCCACTCTGTAACGTTTCCTTCTGCCTCTCTGTAACGTTTCCTTCTCCCACTCTGTAACGTTTTCTTCTGCCTCTCTGTAACGTTTCCTTCTCCCACTCTGTAACGTTTTCTTCTGCCTCTCTGTAACGTTTCCTTCTCCCACTCTGTAACGTTTCCTTCTCCCACTCTGTAACGTTTCCTTCTCCCTCTCTGTGACGTTTCCTTCTCTGTAACGTTTCCTTCTCCCACTCTGTGACGTTTCCTTCTCTGTAACGTTTCCTTCTCCCACTCTGTGACGTTTCCTTCTCTGTAACGTTTCCTTCTCCCTCTCTGTGACATTTCCTTCTCCCTCTCTGTGACGTTTCCTTCTCTGTAACGTTTCCTTCTCTGTAACGTTTCCTTCTCCCACTCTGTGACATTTCCTTCTCCCTCTCTGTGACGTTTCCTTCTCTGTAACGTTTCCTTCTCCCACTCTGTAACGTTTCCTTCTCCCGCTCTGTGACGTTTCCTTCTCCCGCTCTGTGACGTTTCCTTCTCTGTAACGTTTCCTTCTCCCACTCGAACATTAGGCTAACACCAGGCTAACATCAGGCTAACATCGGGCTAACACCGGGCTAACACCGGGCTACCATCAGGCTACCATCAGGCTACCACCAGGCTAACACCAGGCTAACACCAGGCTAACACCAGGCTAACATCAGGATAACATCAGGATAACACCGGGCTAACACCGGGCTAACACCGGGCTAACATTGGGCTACCATCAGGCTACCATCAGGCTACCACCAGGCTAACACCAGCCTAACACCAGCCTAACATCAGGCTAACACCAGCCTAACATCAGGCTAACATCAGGCTAACACCAGGCTAACATTAGGCTAACACCAGGCTAACACCAGGCTAACATCAGGCTAACATCAGGCTAACACCAGGCTAACACCAGGCTAACATCAGGCTAACATTAGGCTAACATCAGGTTAACATCAGGCTAACACCAGGCTAACATCAGGCTAACACCAGGCTAACATCAGGCTAACACCAGGCTAACATCAGGCTAACATCAGGCTAACACCAGGCTAACATCAGGCTAACATCAGGCTAACACCAGGCTAACACCAGGTTAACATCAGGCTAACATCAGGCTAACACCAGGCTAACATCAGGCTAACATCAGGCTAACACCAGGCTAACATTAGGCTAACATCAGGTTAACATCAGGCTTCTTCTCTGCACAGTAAAGTCTATGAATGGAACTCTGGATCGTGGTGCTGGACAAAGGTTTCCCACAGTAATCCCTCGTTCCTGTGCTTCTATCAGCTGTTTTAGATCACTTTAATAACCCTGAATGACCCTGTTCCAACTTTGTTTTTAGAATGAGCTGCAGCCTGACGAAGTTAATGAGATAAAACATTAAATATCTTGGGTTCATCACGGATCTTTTTAGTTGCATTTGTTATATCTTCATCATTTCTTCAGCTTTTTTTTAGTTGCAGCGTCACACCTGAGCTCCCTGACCCTCAGAATGAGCCTTCAGTCTGCAGAGATGGGTTCATTGTGTCCCTACTTTAGCTTCTTGCTGCTTCATCGTCTAACTTTGGCTGTCTTTGAACTTTAAACCACTTTAAACCAGTAATTAAACCACTAAATTAACCACCAGGAAAGATCTGAAAAGCTAAAGCTGGATACCATGTTTCTGGGAGGATGAGATGAGGACAGTAGAAAGTATCTTCACATGTTTTTCTGGAGCTTTCCATCATCATCGCTCCCTTTCATCACATTAGAGACAAGTTGAGGTGAATTTAAACTAGATGTTTTCCTTTTAATGTGTCTTTAAATACAGTGCTATTGAAGCCCGTTTCCGCCACTTAACCCTTCCTGTTGTCTTGCGGGTAAAAAGTGAGCCACCACCATGTTTAGCTGTAGAAAAAATACCTTAAACTATCTTTTTCCAACTTGAAATGTTATGACTTTTCCTAAAGGGACCCCATCATTAGAAAAAGTCAGACTTTATTTTTGTTTATGTTTCCATGTGGGCTGTACACCACTAGGGTACAAAGATTGTCTTATGGGTCATTTTTGACCCGTGAATTATAAAAACATTTAAACAGCAGAAAAAAGTTCAGTTTTTTTCCCTTTCAATATAATTAATTCAAAAGTAATTACTTCACATTTATATAATAGCAATAATAAACCTTTATTATGTAAAAGAAAACTGAGAAAACAAGAAAACTGTTGGTCCAACTGATGGTTGGTTTGTGGTAAAAAAATTTAAAAAAAAAAAAGTGTAATCCTGAAAACTGGTGATTGTCTTTTTGTATTGTGTAACAGAAAATACATGATAAAAATGTATTGAGTTGAGTTGAATAGATAAATAACAGGTGGTTTCATCATACTAAATAGATTTTGGATTTAAAATTAAATTAAGTTGCTTTATTTTGGGGCTTTGGTGGGGCGGGTCATTTTTGACCCGTAGGACAAAGGGAGTAAACACAATGTTAAGACCGCACAAAGGGTTCAATTCAATTAATTTTTATTTATATAGCGCCAAATACAACAAATTTAATCTCGAGGCACTTGGATAATAAAGTCCAATTCAAGCCAATTGGAATTCAATTAATTGTAATCATAAAATAATCCAATTCGTTCATATAGAGCCAATTCAAAAACAATTTCCTAGCTAAGAAAAACCAACAGATTGCACCGAAACTTTGTTTTCGGTGCAATCTTTTTCAGTTAATAAAAATAAATAATAAAAATAAATTTAGAAATAGATAGTATTTCTAAATTTATTTTTATTAAGTGGCGGAAACGGGCTTCCATACATATATCTGTTACTTATATCAATTTAAATAAATCTAATCGGACTACATTTTCTCTTTCAACGAGCTTGAATTTGCCTGTTACGTGATGACGCTGTGGACCAATCACACCGCGCCAACTGGACGTTGTACCCGGAACTCGCTGCCGCCGTCCAATCAGAGCAGAATTCGTGGAGGGCTAAGGGAGGAGCCGCGCGTTCTGACCAATCAGGGCACCGGTTACGTGTGACGTGGCACCGGGAAGCCCGGACCTTCTCTCAGTTTTTACCGGCGTCTGTCTGCTCCAGCGGCGGAGACCCATGAGCACGGAGTGTTCCTGTCCAGCAGCGGTTACACGGAGTGTTTAATCCTCTCTGACATCACCATGTTGTGTTTAAGCGGGTTGTCGGTGGCTCTCGCGCTCGCTCTCGTGCCAGGTCCCGTTGAAGCTCTGAAAGAAGGAGACTGTGAAGGTAGGACCGTTAGCATCTGTTAGCATCTGTTAGCTTCTGAAAAACTTCCGAGCAGCGGCTCTGATTTGCATCTGTTTCACGGCTTCATGCGCGGGTTCCGCGGCTGTTCGCGGTTCATATGGGATGTAGCAGGACTCCTAAAGGCGGGGAAAAAGGGCTCCTTAAAGCTGACGGTACCGGCAGACCCGTTAGGCTATAAACGGGGGCAGTTACGGGTTCTGACTCGGACCGGGAACCTGAAACTCACCTGGAACCCGGTGTAGGCATAGACATAATACACGTAGACGCGTCACAGACTGACGCTGCCTATTGGAGCTGACGTTCAGCGCGGCCGCCATCTTGGATGGGTCTCCAATGCCCCCACATTGCATTTATTTCGACTGAGGAAGGTGTATATCCCCAACTAAAATGATCATAACTCCCCGAATATTTACCGGATTTTCACACGGTTTGCTTTGTTACAAACGACAGAGATTTAGTTATGATGCAGGACGCTGTCACACATTAAAAATATGTGCTTTAATGCTGAAAGACTTTGTATTACGCTCTTTAACAAAGACATATGGTAGGCTATGGCATATTGTGTTCCATGTTACGTTCCAGCCCGTCATGAGTCTACGTATGTCTATGGGTGTAGGTACCAGATCGGCTCGGGTTCCGTCGTCTGGTGATTAAGTCACACAATATGGCCGTCCGCTTGAATAGGAGTACATTGTGATTGGCTGTAGGTTGGACAGTTGTGATTGGCTGTAGTAGCCATAGTAACCGTAACTAGGCGCTGTGCGTTAGAGTTTTTTTTCTCGGTCTTTCGGTGATCGGTTGTTGTTAATCCAACATGTCAGCAGACACAACGTTACCGTTTGATGCAGTCTTAGAAAGTGTTTTAAGTAGCTTAGAGCGCAAGTTTACTTTTATTTTACTTTTTTTCTTCTTCCTAGTCGAATTTCTGTCGCTCTACATACTAGGGGTGCAACGGATCGAAAAACTCACGGCTCGGATCATTCCTCGGATCAGCAAAAAAAAATAGACAAGACAAATAAACAAGTTTTGTCTTTTTGTTTATTAACACTTTTAAATTATTAACGTGGCTCGAGCAGGTTCAGCATGTGTTTAAAGCCCTTGTTTTGCACAACTGAATATGGCCTCATGTCTGCACCTATAAACACAGCGATGGCGTTTGGGATCGCTTTAGCCCGGTCGGATTGTGAAGGAAGGGGCTGCTTAAACACCGCGGTGATGAGCGGTCGTTGAGCCGCTTTCGGTTTCACTCCTGTCAGTGAAACACCGGGGTGATGGCGCTGCAAATGCGTGACCATGCAAATACGAGAATGCACACCTAGTTCCCAGACCACCATCTCATCCAGATGTGGACGCGTCAGCCAGGCTAGCGGACGGCCATATTGTGTGACGTAATCACCAGACGACCGAACCCGAGCCGATCTGGTACCTTCAGCAGAACCAGACTCCGAGCCTCGGTGTTGCCATCAGATCATTTTTACCGTCGGAAAGGGAAGAAAACCTCTGAAACCTGAGATCTTTAGATATTTACGTCCCAAATTTTTGAATAACAATAAATATTTTCGCCTCTAATCTTTAAAAATGTTCTTTTATTGAATAAAATCCTGTTAAACACCGTCTGTAGGTGTAATAGAGAGGGTTTCTAAAACTGGTTATCACTTATTGTTGTTCTGGACCTCTGGTTCTGACCCGGGGCGGCAGGTGTGGATGATTAAAATGTTTCCTTCTGTTGACCCCCTTCTGTCAGATTTCAACTTTCAGCTTTATTAGATTATTCAGAGTTTAATAACCGGCTCGTCTTTGACTAATGTGGTGATTTAAAAAGTCTTTCTGAGCCGAGCGGCTGTTTCTTTCTGCTCCCGAAACACCAAACCGGATTAAACCAAACCGGGTTAAACTCAATCAAACCAGATTAAACCAAACCAGATTAAACCAAACTGGGTTAAACTAAACCAAACCGGATTAAACTCAATCAAACCGGATTAAACTAAACCGGGTTAAACCAAACCGGATTAAATCAAACCAGATTCAGGGCGTTTAATCCATAGTCAAACTTCATTTTCCACCTGCTGTGATTTCTGTTCTTTTTAATCAAACTTCTGCTTTTCTTTGTCACTAATTAGTTTAAACTCAACTTTTAAACCTTTTCATAGTTTTTTCTTGTATTTTGCAGCTAAAAACCAACTAAATTATTAATGAAAACGTGTCTGAATGATCCGTTCCAGCCAATCAGGAGCCTTTATCTTATGTTTGTTGGACGGAAACATTATTATTTATATTCATACACATTTTATCTGTTTAACTGTAAGTTCTGAAGCCGCTTAGGACACGGATGATATAAAATGAGCCTTTAATCTGAGTTAAAGGTGCATTTCAAAGTGAAAGTTGAGACTCAGCAGTGTTTCCCACAGAATTTTTGGAAACTATGGGGGGGGGGGGGGGGGTAAATTCACGCGGCGTAAGTTTGTGCGACTGCAGATTTGATTTTATTCGATTGATTTGCACACATTCATTCAAATATAAAAGAAATACACAATAAAACACAACAAATTAAAAAAAAGGAATGTGTGCTGGAGATGTCAGAAACCCTTGTGGGTTTATAAGGAAACCTCATCTTGTCATTAAAACCCAATGATAACAATTGTAAAAGAAAATATTTACAGATTAAAACTAAACTTCATGAAAAATATGAATGGATCATATACAGTGAGTACTTATGCCTTTTTGAGAAACTTGAAAAGGTTTTCCTTGATAACAAAGGGTGTAAGAAGGACACAATGAGTTCAGCAACACATCAGAAGTGGTTTGGTTTTGATATCTTTAAAAACAAGAGAGCTATTACAAAATAAAAGTCTGAAATGGAATTAACTATGCACACTGAGTAAATGTTCTACCTAAAATGATTTTTCTGGAAACTAAAAGGCTGTGAAAGCTTTATAGTGAGTTCACAAACCCATCCGAAGTGGTTTGGTGTTCATTGGTTGAATATCCAGTCAGAACAAAAAAAGGCGTTGCACTTTTGCGACGGTCCCTAAGCGCTCCGGCTGCCGTAGTTCACTTAGAAGTATATTCGGCGCGGTTACTCTGATCTTTCGCCAGACTTGCTTACTTTGGTGAGCTGATAAAGCCTGTGGTATGTTAGTCTTAGTTTTCTGTAAATATTAATACCATCCTGAGGCTAATTGGTGCGGTTTTCGTGACGCTATTACAATTACAAAGCCGGAAAATAGGCGAATGTCGAATATAAAACCAACTTCACCCCGCTCCGCCTAGTCGGGACGGATGAAACACACATGCAAAACTATTGAGCTTACTATTTTTTTAAGCAACATACCGGACAACATACGAGTGTACTCGTCATTGCTCAAATTTCACATTATTTCTCAGAATATAAATATAAATAAAAAAAAATATGTTTGTCAACGAAATCACGATGATTACAGCTGACCTTTATGCACGCGCACCCACTGATCTATAACGTGTGTCAATCGCCCCGACAGCGACTGATAACACAAAAACCTTTTTGCCACTAAACTTCAAAACTCTGACATTGCACACTTTAGGACATGTTTAATTACTAATTCACCTGTTGTATAGTCATATTGGTTTGTTTTTGAGGAAATCGCTGTGTTTCCAAAAAAAAAAAAAAATCGCTGCGTTTCAAACGATTGGGATTCGGAAACTATGGCGGCCAAAAGGAAACTATGGCGGGCCGCCATAGTTTCCTCAATGTATGGGAAACACTGCTCAGAGAACAGAATGAGGCTCTAATCTGAGTTAAAGGTGCATTTCAAAGTGTTTCCTGCCTGTTCCAGTGTGCGTCACCTTCCTGGGGAAGTTCTACCAGACGCTGAAGGACCGCGACACCAGCTTCAACAGCGCCGACATCGAGAAGGCGCTCACCGCCAGCTGCAAGGACGCCCGGGGGAAGGAGAACCGCTTTGTGAGTAGAACCTCGGATCCGCTTCGGTTCTGCCGGGCCTCTGGTGGACAGAAGTTTTTAAAATGAAACCGAACCGTTCGTTTAACACGTCGCACCCCCAGATCTGTTATGTTCTGCCCACGTTTGACCCGGTTCCACCCAGATCTGTTATGTTCTGCCCACGTTTGACCCGGTTCCACCCAGATCTGTTATGTTCTGCCCACGTTTGAGCCGGTTCCACCCAGATCTGTTATGTTCTGCCCACGTTTGACCCGGTTCCACCCGGATCTGTTATGTTCTGCCCACGTTTGAGCCGGTTCTGCCTGGTTCCACCCGGCAGAACTTAGTTTCCTGGGTCAGAACTTTGTTTCCTGGGTCAGAACTTTGCTTCCTGGGTCAGAACTTAGTTTCCTGGGTCAGAACTTTGTTTCCTGGGTCAGAACTTTGCTTCCTGGGTCAGAACTTAGTTTCCTGGGTCAGAACTTAGTTTCCTGGGTCAGAACTTTGTTTCCTGGGTCAGAACTTTGCTCCCTGGTCCAGAACTTTGCTTCCTGGGTCAGAACTTTGTTTCCTGGGTCAGAACTTTGTTTCCTGGGTCAGAACTTTGCTCCCTGGTCCAGAACTTTGCTCCCTGGTCCAGAACTTTGCTTCCTGGTCCAGAACTTTGTCTCCTGGTCTGGTCAGAACTTTGTTTCCACTTCCGGGCCACCGTAGCCACGTGTGAGCGTCCCTCATTATGGTGGTTGCTGGGCAGAACTCGGCCCGGTTTCAGCCCTCAGCCCATTGGCTACAAACGCACTGATGCTGGAAGTGGGGAAGGATTCAGCAGGTGTTTAAAACCCGTTTAAAGGTGTTGTTTCTGCTGTAAAACAGCAAAAAGTGCAGAACAGAGCTGGGCTGTGTTCCAAACCGCATACTTCTCCTACTACTCCTACTAACTTTCTGAGTTAGTATGCGAGTTTGAGTAAGCAGAAGTTCCCGGATGCATACTAGATTCTCTGAAATGTTGGGTATGCATCATGACGTTACTACTCATACTCAAACTACCCAAGATGCAACGTAACGTGACGTCGCCGATCGTCATTTCCTGTCAAAACGGCAGTTTCAAGCTAGCTACAACGAGGGTAGGTTCACTTCCTGTTTTCAAAACAAAAGCACCAATTGTATGGTAATGGCTTTCCCTATGATAAAAGGCAACGGGTATTTTATTTTGTGAAAATAACAGGAAGTGCGTTGCTTACTGCGGCTAGCTTTAGTAGCGCCGACTTCGTGGGAACAAAATGGTAAACAGCCGGTATTTTGTCAGGTTTTCAACACGTTGGGGATCTAAACGACTACTTTCTCACCTGAAAATGTTTCAAATGTTGCTAAAGTTTACGGAGTTTAGAGCTTAAGAGAAATCAGCTTCAGGCCGGCTGATTTCGGCTCGGGCAGGAGCGAAATGCATTGTGGGTAAACGCTCTGCATACTGTCTGATTGATCAGTATGTAGTGTGCAGTAGGCGGTTTCGAACACAGCCCTGGTCTTGGACGACAGGATGGACCCAAGGCCCAGAACTCGTTCCTCTGAGTCTGCGGGATCTGTTCTGGGTGTTCACACCTGGGATCGGATCGGCCTCGGACCCGGCGGTCTCACGGCTTTCTCTCTCTGTCCCGTCTCTCTCTGCAGTGCTACTACATCGGAGCGACCAGTGACGCAGCGACTAAGATCGTGAACGAGGTGTCGAAGCCGCTCAGCTTCCACGTGCCGGTGGAGAAGATCTGCGAGAAGCTGAAGAAGAAGGACAGTCAGATCTGCGAGCTGAGATACGGTGAGAACTCTGTGCCGGGTCACGGCACCAAAATGTTAGATCGATTCTTTCAATGGCAGCTCAAGAACAAGCCGGAGGAATCTCAAGTAAAATAAAGTGTTTATTGATATATCAGCGCTGGGCTCAGTGGAACAGAGCTCCCGCAGGAAATCTGTCAGACTGCGCCTCGATTTCCGGGTATCATTTGCATTTCTAGCCTCATAGGTTGGACTCACACTCGACCGAGTATGATTGGACATGAGTAGGTTCAGCATGCTTCGTCATATTCTCTGGATCAGCCCAAAACAATGTGTGTAAATCTGCACCTGCTTTCCCAGTGTTACGAATAACATAAGCTAGTCTTTGTTGTTGTTGTTGTTGTTTATTGCCTTGTGCATTACACGGTCAAACCGGTTAAACTGTAAACAAATAAATTTACAATATATAGCATTTATAACATTCAAATAAACACACATTTTAAAGCTTCACAGTAAACATATGATGCTGGCTTTAACTCGCATTTTAAAACATTATAAGCCATATATATTTCCCCTTTGAACACATCACCCTCAACCGGTTTAATGCACTACACAAGTGCTAGCATTTCGCTAACTAGCCGCTAACATACAGAACACTTAGAAACAGCGAGCATATTTAATAGCATAATGCTAATCTGCCAAACAACCTATGCAGAAAAAACACATTTTCCGATTCTTTACAACGTTAAAAAATTAACTTACCACGTTGGGCAATTGTATTAGAATGTTATTGAAATTATTCTTCGGTTTCATGTAGCTGGTATGCTTCTTTTAATGACGGCAAAGAAGTTCCCGTTTTATCCCGTTTTTAATTACATCACTTCCGGTTTTCGTCAAGACCCAAATCGATGCGATCTAAACGAAAGATACAACCTCCCAGGAGGAGTGAACACAACACCCAGGCTTCCCATTCCTGGATCACTTTAGGAAAAGTACTGAGACTATTTCATTTATAACGTCTAAGAACAAAGCCAATTCTAACAGGGTTTATTTCTCATGTGTTGGGTCGGGACTCGGCTCTGATTCGGCTTCTTCTTCTTCTTCTTCTTCTCTGGCAGACAAACAGCTGGACCTGACCACGGTGGACCTGAAGAAGCTCAAAGTCAAGGACCTGAAGAAGATCCTGGAGGAGTGGGGCGAGTCCTGCAAGGGCTGCGCCGAGAAGTCCGACTTCATCCGCAAGATCTCCGAGCTCATGCCCAAGTACGCCCCCGCCGCCGCCAAAGCACGGACGGACCTGTGACCACGGACACGGCTTAAGACTTTCTACAGATCCGAGGAGTTTGGGCCGGCCCGCTCGCCTCAGCCCTGCGTACAGATGCTTTGTACGTAAGGCTGAGGGGAACCACGCCCGCAGGATGCCAACACTGAACACGTTTCACATTAAACTTCCCCAAATAATCGCCTCAGATGGAAAAACGGAGCTCCGGTCTGACCCTTAGAGATGGTTTAAGTCCCGGAGAAGGAATGTGGCTCAGCGGGAGGATCCGAGCAGAACTTTGGGTTCGGTTTCACTCAAATTTGCGGCCGACAAACGTGTGAAACTGGGTTTAAATCTGTTTATCTGCCTCTGCAGCTCCCACTTGTGCAAAGATAAAGATGTTTGGACCTCAGAGGCTCAGAAACGGAACATTTTCCAGTAGAAAAAGTGCAAAAAACCCCCCACTGATTAAATTCCTAAACCTAAACAAACTGGCTGTCTTTGTTTCCTTCACACCCAGAGAATCCTCTGAGACACCTAAAGGTTCTGATCCGAGGCCTCCAGCTCAAATGTGCCCCGGTTAGAGGGAGGAACAGTTAGCTGGCTCTGTTAGCTGGCTCTGTTAGCTGGTCCCGGTTCTGATCCAGCAGATCTGCATCACGTTTGAGCAGAAGTCAGAAAAGATGCGGTTCTCCTCCCAGATGCTGACCCCTGCAGATGTTTTCTGACCCCTGCAGATGTTTTCTGCCCCAGACCAGCACCAGAACCCTAATCCCTGATAAAACTGCAGCTCCAGTCTCGGTTCTGTTCTTCTCCTCGGACTCTGACCGTAAATATTTATTGAAGTTTCCGGCCCGGCCCTCCTGAGGACACGCCTCTCACTGTCGGGGGGCTCAAACACTTCAGTCTGATGCTGGGAAATGAAAAGTTAAAACATGCTGTTGTGTCGCTGACTGTTCATCAAGTCGTTTGTTACAGCTGTATGATTATTATTATTATTATTATTGTACTTTTCCATTAAAATGTGAAAAATCTCCAGACTTCAGGATGTTTGATTTCAGCCGGATCCTGGGAAACTTCAACCCTTTTATTTTCAGGTTATAGAGCAACAGCGCTGGTTCCACCGGGATTAAAGTTTAAATGTGTGTAATTATAATGAATTACTGTATAATAACTGTTTAACTGGACCTGATGTGGTGGAGCATCCCCTCAGATAAAGCAGCTGGGAGGAACCCTAAAGAAGAAGAATCTCCTTATACAAAACATTTCTAAATGCAGGAGGAGCCATCCACCTTTTAGGATCATCTTCCATGAAATGACAAATCCTGAAATCCTATTTTTAATAACTATTTAAGAGCTTTTTGACAGATAAGAGCCTATAAACGAAATTAAAGTTAACAGAAAAACTCTGAAATTAGACCTTTTCACACAAAATAAGCTGTAACAGGCTACTTTCTGTCCCTGCTGGCTGTTTGAATGTCCCATCATCTCTCTTCAGGCCTTATTTTGCATTACTGGATATAAAATCTTAAAAGTGAGGTAAAACTAACAGAAAATGAACAAAAGTGGATAAAAAGTCTGTTTCTTTTCCATCTGGACCAAAAACCGACCCAGAATGTTCCACATATTGGTTTATTAGGGAAGTTTGTATGCAGAAAACACTTAATTAAACATCTGTTATGAAACAAAGCGTCCAGCGTGGTGACGTCGCCGCGCCTACGTCACCGCGGTCTCCGCCTTCCTCAGGGAACGCGCACATTCCTATTGTCCAAGATGGCGGCGTGAGTCCAGCTCCTCTGATGCTGACATGTTTTTAAACGAGTTTTCCCGTTTTTACCGGTAAATGAGCCGACATCCAGCGGCCGCCGTGGAAGCGTGTCGTCGCCGAAGCCGTCGCCCGCCTCCGTGTTCGCGCTAACGCTCCAGGAATCGGCTCCCAGGCGCCGGATCCCCGAAAAGTTTGAGCTCCATCCTCCGCTGAAAAAATGAAGAGGCAGGCCGGGAGGGAGGGCAGCAGTCCGCCCCGGGCCGCCGCCAAGCGGGCCCGGGAGAGGGAGCGGGAGAGCGGCCGCAGGGAGGAGCTGCCGCCGCCGCCGCTGGCGCTGCTGCTGGCGGAGAGCCGGAGCTACCACCGCCGCAGCCGCAGCCGGGAGCGGGAGAAGCCGCGGCTGCTCCGGGAGGAGCGGGCGGCCGCCCTGGAGCTCCACCACCGGCACGACCTCAGCCTGCTGGGCCGCCCGCCGCTCCGCACCGCGGCCGCCCTGGAGCCGCCCGCCGCCCGGCCGGGCACGCTGGAGTACAAGACGCTGCTCATCTCCAACCTGGGCTCGCAGGTGTCGGACGAGGACGTGGAGGATGCGCTGTTCCACGAGTTCAAGAAGTTCGGCGACGTCAGCGTGAAGCTGTCTCACACGCCGGAGCTCGGCCGCATCGCCTACGTCAACTTCCGGCACCCGGAGGACGCCAAGGAGGCCCGGCACGCCAAGTCCGCCCGGCTGGCGCTGGGCGAGCGGCAGCTGAAGATAGAGCCCATGTACGTGCGCAGGCGCAGCGTGACGCCGCCGGACGCCGGGTACCCGCCGCTGCACGCGCCCTACCCGTACCGGCAGCGCTCGCTGTCCCCGCCGGCGCCCGGCGCCAGCAGCATCCGGGAGCTGCGCGCCCGCCACTACGCGCTGGAGACGCTGGGCCTGAGCCGCGAGCGCGAGCGGCTGCTGGACTACTACGGCATGCTGGACGAGCGCGGGCGGCCGTACGGCTTCCCGCCGATGCCCGTGGTGGAGGACCTGAAGCCCGAGGACGACCAGCGCGCCACCAGCAACTTGTTCATCGGCAACCTGGACGGCAACGTGACGGAGGCGGAGCTCCGCAGGGGCTTCGACAAGTACGGCGTCATCGAGGACGTGGTCATCAAGCGGCCGGCGCGCGGGCAGGGCGGCGCCTACGCCTTCGTGAAGTTCCAGAACCTGGACATGGCGCACCGGGCCAAGGTGGCCATGCAGGGCCGGCTGATCGGGGGCAACCCCGTAAAGATCGGCTACGGGAAAGCCAACCCCACCACCCGGCTGTGGGTGGGGGGGCTGGGCGCCGGGAACTCGCTGGCCGCGCTCGCCCGCGAGTTCGACCGCTTCGGCAGCATCCGCAACATCGACTACGTGAAGGGCGACAGCTTCGCCTACATCCAGTACGAGAGCCTGGACGCGGCGCAGGCCGCCTGCACGCAGATGAGGGGCTTCCCGCTGGGGGGCCCGGAGCGCCGCCTCAGGGTGGACTTCGCCAAGGTGGAGGAGAGCCCCTCCCGGGCCTTCCCGCCGGGGTACCAGCCCCCCGTGGCGCTGCCCGCCCACTACGAGCTGCTGGGCGACGCCTACAGCCGCCACCGCAGCCTGGAGCGCGAGCTGAGGGGCGCCCGGGAGCGCTCGCCGCCGCCCCCCCACAGCCTGCTGACGCTGAGGGAGCGCGCCCTGCTGGAGCGGGACTTCCCCAGCAGCCCCACGCGCAGCCTGGAGCGGCGGGCCGGGGGGGCCGAGGCGTTCGGGCGCGGCGGCCGGGCGGCGAGGAGCCGCAGCAGGAGCCGCGAGCGCTGGCTGAAGGAGCGCGAGGAGCGGCGCCGGAGGCGGAGCCGCAGCCCGTCGGGCGAGAGGCCGCCGGAGGAGAAGGAGCGGGGGCGGGCCCGGGTGCGCGTGGGCGGCGCCGTGTCTCCGGACGCCAGCCCCGACCGGGCGCGGGTTCGAGCCCCCGACTCCACCACGGAGCCGCGGGACCACTCGCCGGACAGCGGCGGTGGGGCGCGGCACGCCGCCGCTGCCACCGAGGACGAGCCGCCTCCCGGCCGCCATCACGGCAAGAGGTCGTCCAGCGACCACCTGAACAACCACCGGAGCGCCGAGGTGGTCGCCGCCGGCTCGCCGGCCGCCGCCCACACGGACACGCACACCTCGCCGCCCCCCAGCTCGCTGTCGGAGCACGCTCAGAGCGCGCTGGCCCGGCTGTGGCGCGGCTTCTTCGCCCTGAAGAACAGCAGCTTCCCTACGGACCTGTTCCTGCTGGAGGGCGGGGCCGCCTTCTTCCACGCCGTGATGAAGGACGGCCCGAGGCCGCAGAGCCCGAACCAGAACCAGCTGAAGATCGCCCAGCGGCTGCGCATGGACCGCACGCGGCTGGACGAGGTGGCGCGCCGCATCAAGCTGGGCCGGCCCGACGGCTTCGCCATCCTGCTGGCGCTGCAGGGGCCCGTGGACCGCCAGGCCTCGGCGCCGGAGCCGGGGCTGCAGGTGCGCCTGCTGCGCCACCTGGTGACCTACCTGCGCAACAAGGAGGCGGCCGGCGTGGTCAGCCTGCCCGCCGCCAAGGAGGGCGGCCCGGGCGCCATGCTGTACGCCTTCCCCCCCGGAGAGTTCTCGCAGCAGTTCCTGCAGGCGGCCAAGAGGACTGTGGGTAATCTGGAGGAGGAGCACATGGTCATCGTGATCGTCAGCGACACGAACTGAGCGCGCCCGCACTCTGAGGGGCGTGCACGGGACTCTGAGGAGCGTGCACGGGACTACAGACGCTTCCAGGTTGTTTTTAAACGGATGAGTTTTATTGTTTGTTCAGTTTCTTCTACAGGAATGACTACACGGCGAGGATCACTACACGTCTCCAGGCGCCGCCACGCAGACGACGAACACTCGTTTTCTACACTACGTCCCCCCCGGACGACACTACGTGCCCCCCGGACGGTTTCTGCTTCTTACTTTATGTGTTATACTTTATGTGTTATACTTTATGTGTTATACTTTATGTGCGGCGCCGAACCCGAACCTCCGGAGCAGCAGGCGGCTCCCGGGGCGTCTCACCTGTACTGTAAGCCGATTGGTGCGCCTCCTCCTCCGCTGGGCTCCGCCCACTTTTTATTTGTTGTTGAAAGGCTCTGACCCGTCCCCGCCGCTCTGACCCGGAGTGTTTTTATTATTCCAGTCGGGTGTGTTGGCAGTGTTGCATGCTGGGAGATTCTGTTGCTATGGAAATGTAAAGTTCTGTTGTTCAAAGACACGTTTTGAGTCATCCTGGTGATACTGGTTCTGGTTTTCTAATGTACACATTTATACCTTCAGTTTTAATACATCAGTCCATCCATCTGTGACCCGTGTGCGCTGCTTTATTTCACACCGCCATCACGCCACGCCCGCTTCTGCTCGCCGCGGCGACGGGACGGAGATCAGCAGAATCTGACGGGGAAAATGTTCCGAAGCTTTTCTGTCCAATGTCATAAAAAGCTGATATTTGTGGATTTTTAGTCTAAACTTTGATGTTTTTAACTTAATGATTATTAGTATCAGCCGCTTCAATTTATCATTTATAACAATATTTAACAACATTTAAGCATCTTATTGAAGAAAATATCATAAAAAGCTGATATTTGAGGATTTTTTTTGGTCTAAACGTTGATTAAAGTTTTAAACGTTGATGTTTGGAGGAAAAATGTAAGTAAAACTGATTAATAATCTTAAACTAAACTTAACTAGTTTCAGCTGCTTCAGTTTATCATTTATAACAATATTTTAACATATTTTAGCATCTTATTGTTTAAATTGTCGCTCCATGACACAAAACAACATGAAATGACATGAAAAACTGAAACAAATGAGATAAAAAACTGACTTTTAGTCTGAAAACAAGTTGGTTTTATTCGATTTAAACAGAAAAAGTGAAATATTGCAACAGGTGAGCTGATTTCATCTGCTGAGGAGTACATGATTAATCGGTTTAATCATTAAAGTTGGTCATTCATTTCCAATAAGCAGTTCTTCAGGTCCTGCCAGACGACGCTGAGGGCACACAGGCGGGTTAAACAGCCCTGCACTCGACTGATGAGGTGAAACAATAAAAACAGGAGAAACTTTGTTTCTGATATCACAGGTAATCTGTCTTTATGTTTCTTTAAGCGTTACATTCACAACATTAATGAAAACTGAGGTGGGAAGTTACTCAGCTTTAACTAAAGTCAACTTAGAAATGATTTGGGCCGAGCTTCATTTCTTTATATTTTATATAAAAGCAGGAAAAAGATTCACTGAAACATTTAAACATGAATATAAACACAGAATATGAGGCAGAAGCAGTTTGTTCAGTTCTAAGCTGCTTTAAAGTGAATATCTGTGTGTGTGTGTGTGTGTGTGTGTGTGTGTGTGTGTGAAAAAGTCAAAGTCAGCTTTATTGTCCATTCTGTACAAACTCAGACATTTGGGATTGAAATTAAATTTTTACTCTAACAGTAAAAATAAAACGGTAAACATTGATTAAAAAAAGTCTTAATTTAAGAAAGTATTAACAGCAGTATAAGGAGAAAAAAATATAAAGTATATGCTAATATGTTAAAAAAAAAGTAGTAAAAAACATTAAACTATAAGTCTAAAATATAAATAAACAGGATGCAGTAACGAGGAAGAATGCTGAGAAAACAGCTGATAAGTGTTAAAGTGTGTGTGTGTGTGTGTGTGTGTGTGTGTGTGTCTTGTGGTGACCGAGTGTTTGTTTTATCGATAGATAAATACTTTATTAATCCCAATTTGGGAAATTATTGTGTTGCAGCAACATACAGTAAAAGATATGTAAACAATTAAAGTAAAAACAAGCAAAAAGAATAGAATAAATATAATTTAAAATAAAATAAAAATTGTGAATAAACATTAGCTATATACAGTATGAAGAGTTTTTTTTATTTTTTTAGGAGAGACTTCAATTCAATTCAATTCAATTCAATTCATTTTTATTTATATAGCGCCAAAAACAACAAATGTCATCTCAAGGCACTTAGATAGTAAGTCCAATTCAAGCCAATTGGAATTCAATTAATTAATAATAATCATAATTCATAAAATAATCCAATTCGTTCATATAGAGCCACTTCAAAAACAATTTCCTAGCTAAGAAAACCAACAGATTGCACTGAAAACTTTTTGTTTTTCGGTCCAATCTCCCGGCCTGAGCGTGCCTGAGGCGACTGTGGAGAGAAACGACTCCCTTTTAACAGGAAGAAACCTCTGGCAGAACCAGAACCAGGAAGGGTGGCCATCCGCCTCGACCAGCTGGGGTTTGAGAAGACAGAAAGGGGGGGAGGGCCGCAGCGGCGGCGGCACTGTAACACCATTCAAAGGATATCTGTTGGAACAGGGAAACACGAGTTAATGACCACAATAATGTCACATATACATAAAGAGAGTAAAGTGAGGAAAGGTGTGACAGATGAGGCCCCCCAGCAGGCTGGGCCTATAGCAGCTTAACTATGGGATGTTTCAGGATCACCTGAGCCATCCCTAACTATAAGCTTTATCAAAAAGGAAAGTTTTAAGCCTGGTCTTAAAAGTGGAAAGGGTGTCTGCTTCCCGGACATTTACTGGCAGCTTATTCCACAAGAGAGGGGCCTGATAACTGAAGGCTCTGCCTCCCATTCTACTTTTAGAAACTCTGGGAACCTCAAGTAAACCTGCAGTTTGGGAACGAAGTGCTCTGTTAGGAAAATATCTTACAATGAGATCTTTAAGATATGATGGAGCTCGGTCATTAAGAGCTTTATATGTGAGGAGAAGAATCTTAAATTCTATTCTGAATTTAACAGGGAGCCAATGAAGAGAAGCTAAAACTGGAGAAATATGATCTCTCCTGTTAGTTCTCATCAGAACTCTGGCTGCAGCATTTTGGATCAGCTGAAGGCTTTTCAGAGAATATGTAGGACAGCCCAATAATAAAGAATTACAGTAGTCCAATCTTGAAGTAACAAATGCATGAATTAGTTTTTCTGCATCACTCTGAGACAAGATGTTCCTGATTTTAACAATATTACGAAGGTGAAAGAAGGCAGTCCTAGAAACCTGTTTTATATGCGAGTCAAATGATAAGTTCTGGTCAAAAATAACTCCAAGGTTCCTCACTGTAGAACTAGAAGCCAAGGAAATACCATCTAGAGTAACTACATAGCTAGACAATTTCTCCCTGAAACGCTCAGGTCCAAAGATAACGACTTCAGTTTTGTCTGAATTTAGCAGCAGACAGTTCTGAGTCATCCAGGTCTTTATGTCTTTAAGACATGCTTGTAGTCTGACCAACCTATTGGTTTCATCTGGTTTTATAGATAAGTACAGCTGAGTATCATCAGCATAGCAATGGAAATTTATGCCATGCTGTCTAATAATGTTACCTAATGGAAGCATGTATAAAGTAAAAAGAATCGGTCCAAGCACAGAACCCTGGGGAACTCCATGACTTACTCTGGTGTGTGAGGAAGATTCTTCATTTACAAGAACAAACTGAAATCTATCAGATAAATATGAGTTAAACCAGCCTAATGCAGTTCCTTTAATCCCAATAACATGTTCAAGTCTGTGTAATAAGATACTGTGATCGACCGTATCAAATGCAGCACTGAGATCCAACAGGACAAGCACAGACACAAGTCCGCTATCAGAGGCTAAGAGGAGATCATTGGTAACTTTCAGCAGTGCAGTTTCTGTGCTATGATGCACTCTGAATCCTGACTGAAACTCTTCAAACAGATTATTTCTGTGTAAGTGATCACAAAGCTGAGCTGCAACTATTTTTTCAAGAACTTTAGACATAAAAGGGAGATTGGATATAGGTCTATAATGAGCCAACACTTCTGAATCAAGAGTAGGTTTTTTAAGTAAAGGTTTAATTACAGCAACCTTAAAAGTCTGAGGTACATATCCTGTCAACAAAGACAGATTGATCAAATCCAATATGGAAGTGTCAATTAAGGGGAAAACCTCCTTGAACAGTCTGGTTGGGATTGGGTCTAAAACACAAGTTGATGGTTTAGAAGAGACTATTGCTGTTGTTAGTTCAGAGAGATCAACTGGGCAGAAGCCGTCTAAATACAAATCAGGTTCTAAAGATACTTCTAAAGCTGCTGTACCTGATGATACATCACTGATAATAGTGGGAAGGACTCCATCAATCTTCTCTCTGATAGAAACAATTTTATTAATAAAGAAGCTCATGAAATCATCACTGCTGAGAGTTAAAGGAATAACTGGCTCAGCAGAGCTCGGACTCTTAGTCAGACTGGCTACAGTGCTGAAAAGAAACCTGGGATTATTCTTATTCTCATCTATCAATGATGAATAATAAGCAGTTCTAGCTTTACGAAGGGCTTTCTTATACGTTATTAAACTATCTTTCCAGACTAACTGAGACTCTTCTAAATTAGAGGAACGCCACTGTCTCTCCAGCTTTCTTGCAGTCTGCTTTAAAGCACGCAGCTGTGAATTATACCAAGGAGCCAGCCTCTTCTGACTGATTACCTTCCTTTTCAGAGGGGCAACATTGTCCAGTGCTGTACGCATTGAAACTATAGTGCTGTCAACAAGAGAGTCAAGTGCTGCTGGAGTAAAGTTTAGGTAGTCGTCCTCTGTCATATCTGCACATGGCAGTGAAGAAAAGGATGATGGAATTAATTCTTTAAATCTGGTTACAGCATCCTCTGATAGACACCTTCTATATGTAAATTTCTTCTCAGAAACTGTATAGTCAAGTAATGTAAACTCAAAGGTTATCAGAAAATGGTCAGATAAGACAGGGTTATGAGGGAACACTGTTAACTGTTCACTCTCAATGCCATAAGTCAGAACAAGATCAAGGGTGTGATTAAGGCAGTGAGTCGGTCTGTGAACACTCTGAGAAAATCCAATAGAGTCCAATATAGAATTAAAGTTCATATTCAGGCTGTCATTTTCAACATCTACATGAATATTAAAGTCACCCACAACAATGACTTTATCTGTACTCAGCACTAACTGGGATAAAAACTCTGAGAATTCAGACAGAAACTCAGAATAAGGGCCAGGTGGACGATACACAACAACAAACACAAGAGGTTTCTGGGATTTCCACTTTGCGTGGGAAAAACTGAGAATCAGAGATTCAAAAGAGCTCAAACTAATCTTGGGTCTGGGACTGATTAGTAACCCTGATCTGAAGATAGCTGCCACTCCTCCTCCTCTGCCTGTGGTTCCAGGAACGTGAACATTTAAACAGTCAGAGGGAGTTGCTTCATTAATGCTAACATGATGCTAACATGATGCTAACATGATGCTAACATGATCCTCCTGTTGCAGCCAGGTTTCTGTAAGACTAAATATATCAATGTGATGATCACAAATCAACTCATTCACTAACAGAGACTTGGAAAGGAGAGATCTGATATTCAGCAAACCACATTTAATAGTTTGATGTTTTTGTTTAGTTAAAGTTTTTGTTTTAATAATTTCTTTTTGCACAAGAGGATTTGCTCCTTTTGTGTTAATTGATTGGGGGGGTAGCAGCAGGTGGGAAGCTGCAGAGAAGTGTGTAAGACTACAACTCTGCATCCTGGTCTGAGCCCTGGGTTGTCATGTTTTAGGGTGACAAATAAATTTCAGCCTATTGAGCCTGAAGGGGGGGGGTTGTAGATGGTGATGGCTGGTGGGAGGAAGGATTTCCTGAATCGGTCCTTGTGACAGCGGAGCTGGATCAGCCTGTTGGAAAAGGAGCTCAACAACACCCAATAACTGCAGAGTCATCTGAAAACTTCTGCAAGTGGCATGACTCAGAGTTGTGTTTAAAGTCTGAGGTGTGCCAGGTAAACAGGAGAGGAGCCAGCACAGTGCCCTGAGGAGCTCCCGTACCGCCAACCACCACATCAGACAGAGCACCACACACTAAAACTAAATGTGTTTTAAACAGAAATGTGAATAAAAACAGACAGGAATGTTATTCTGGAATAAATAAACTTCAACTTTAAATAGCTTAAAATATCTTGCTCTCCATAAAAATATATCCACTCAAAATTATACAAGTTAGAAATATGAACATAAACAAAACAAAACAAAACCTGGAAATGTAAATAAAGTTTGTGCTTTTCAGCAATAACAAATAACGAATCAAAACATTCAGTTTTCTTTGCTCTTTTGCCATTTTATCAGAGCTGGATGCATTATGGGATCTGTAGTTTATTGCGTTACCAGCGCTTCATGTTGCCGGGCCATTGTGAGAGACTCTCTGATATTGTGTACTTCCTGTTCTTCTCTACGAACACACAAACACTGGTGACAGACTCCCCCTACTGGTCGGAGTCATATATGCAACATACATCACATCTTTCCCCTTAAGATATTCTCCATAACCAATTTACTCAACACTTTCTACTTATTAACTTTACGGTTCACAGTTTAACAGTCTAAACAACTGCTATGAAGTAGAAACAATTTTTTTAACACACTTTTCTAAAGCAATATCATTCAAAACTGTTTATCCTCAGATTCCAACTGAAAGTACCTTTAAAGGTAAAGTGCACATTACTTGAATTCTGCAAATTAATTAACAAACCAAAATGAACTTAACGTGCTTCATTTATACTCATAACTACTTCCAACAACTTTGCAATATTTTCTGTCTTTCTTTGTTGAAAGCAAATGACTTTAAAGTCCAAATGAAATGCTGCTCATCACTGACAGCAACGTTTTGGTGTTCTGATTAACCCGCCACACCTCGACCTCTCACTGTTTCTTCTCTGTTCACAGTTGGTGTCACAGTCTCTTCCTCAGGCGATGTCACAGGTGACTGTGCATGTGACTGTGCAGGTGACTGTGCATGTGACTGTGCAGGTGACTGTGCATGTGACTGTGCATGTGACTGTGCATGTGACTGTGCATGTGACTGTGCTTGGGCCTTTCAGGCCATATTTACACATAGCCGGGTATCTAGAGAAACGAATATCCCCCCCCCCCCTCCGTTTTCAATAATAACATCGTGCAAACAACATCGTTTTAGAAAAACTTGTCATTAACATCAACCCGCATAAATACGCCGTCAAGCGCCATAATAACTCTGCCAAACCTGTTGGCGGCAGTGTAGGGAAAGGAATAAAGCCATGCAAGCCAATCAAAATCCTTGTTGCAAATGCAGTAAGGCCAGAATCGTTTGCACAAACGTAAAAATTAGTAGAACTTTAACATCATCCATGATAATCCTGATCAGTAGCCAAACAAACTGTAAACATAAGGCGCTCGCATTACGTTAAGCATTTTCTGGCGCATAATGTGACGTTTAAGAACCTAAAACGCCGTTTCTCCCAGTTGGCACGGCAACACATAACCGGCGTTATCAGAAATCTCCACTTTGGCCGGAGGTTTTAGAAATAATCGTTTTCTGTGATAAAAACGGGGTTTTGGTGTAAATGAGAGGCCAAACCGCAGGAAAATATCTGCGTCTTCCTATCGCGTAAACGGGGCCTGAGTCTCTGCTGGTGGACTGCTGGTGACTGACCCACAGGCCTCCACATCTCCAGGGTTAGGGTTGTGTAAAAGTCTCTTCTCTGGTTTTCAGCAGATGCCGGCGGTTTCTCCTGCAGGTGTTTCCACCTCCTGTTTGGGTTATCACAGACCGGGGGGGGGGGGGTTGTCATGTCTTCTCACGACGACTGCTGGCTGCCAGTTGTCTTTGACTCTTAAGGCTGAGTTATACTTCTTTTAACTGCCCTTGCGCTTGCGCTTGCATTAATGGCTCGAGACGTTTATACTTCTTTTTGCTTTGTCGGCGGTTGCGTGTGCTGCGTGGCGATTCACCGCCAGGACAGTAGGTGGAGTAGCGGGTTTTTTCAATGACAAGCCTACTATGATGAAAGGAAATTCACCGCCAGGAGCTCTTCGAGTGGACTCATGCTTCTTCTTGAAGTGCACTGTGTGTAAACGCTCTGCATACTGTCTGATCGATGAGTATGCCGTTTTCAAGTAGTAGGCGGTTTCGAACACAGCCTGCCTTGCGCTTGCGTCTTGCGTAAAGTTTAGAAAATTGAGGTGACACACGCAAGCACGCAAGGGGGGGGCTTGCAACCGCGCAAGGGCTTGCGTTGCGTCTTGCGTCTTGCGTTACCGACTATAAACCAGGCTTTACTTTCACTTTCTCCCAGGAGCGTCGCACCCGTGGGGGATGGGGGGTGTTTCGACACCCCCACTTTTACAGCAAGATGATTTCACCTTTTTGAATTTTCAATGACCAAATAACATTTTAATAAATCATAAAATGTGTTTTAAAGACTCTGTACCCTCTTTAGAATAATTCCATCCAGATTTGAGCAGTCTAACTATTGTAGTTTCCATACAGGACCCAGTTTAGTGTAATCAAAATGCAAAAAAAGCAGTAAAATGGCCCTTTATGCCCATCCAGTTAATTCGCGAATCAGATGCCAACTTGAGCGTCGTGTCTATGGGCTTGATGTGGCGCTCATGTGCCTCCCCTGGAACATTTAAAATTACTGCTCCACCCTTGCTTTCTCCCCTTCCATCAGAAGTGGCAACGGTGGAAGTGCTGCTTTTGTTCCAGCGGTCTCTCCTTGATGCTGTGGTGCACATTTTCAAACCGCCGGGGCTTCAGCAGCTGGGCTGATGTTGGCAGTTTGGTTCTCAGTCTCCGACCCATGAGTAGCTGTGCAGGGGACAGTTTCATTCCATCCAAAGATGAGTTTCTGTCAGGGCCGGCCCAAGCCTTTATGGGTCCTTAAGCAGAATTTCATTTGGGGCCCCCCTACAGTCACCTCAGCTCCAGATGCCTCATTATTCCACAGGCTGCACTGTTCTGTGTGTAACGGACCCACAATCATTAGCATTATTTGTAATCATCTTACAGTATACAGGTGTCATTCTTGTTTTTAACCTTTAAAGGGATTGCAAACTCATAAATATGGTTTAATTAACTTCTACATAAAGAGTGATGTATAAGTATGGCTCATTAATTTAACTATTTGAAAGTAACATCAGCAGGCTGGAGACTGCATTTATAGTAAACACGTTAAATAGTTTAATTTATTTCAGGTGTGCAAAATGTTCAAAATCCAAAATAGAATCAAATGACATTAACATTATCTTACAGTAAAATAAAGTTGTAATCAAAATTAAATACTTTAATACTTTTGCCCAACGGTGGCAGCAGCCAACAGGAGGCATAAATTAACCTAGTATTAGTATTTTGTCAAAATTATTATTTTTTTTTCTGGTGTAATACAATTTTGTTTAAATCATTCAATGTTATTTTAATTTCATGTATATATTTGCTTTTTATCACAACGTCTCGGTGCTCTCTGGGGCCCCCTGGTGGCGTGGGGGCCCTAAGCGACCGCGTAGTTGGCATATGCCTTGGGCCGGCTCTGCTTCTGTATTCCAGCAAAGCAATGTGCGGATCACTCTGACTCTCTTGTGCTTTCTTCAGTAAATGTTTTACTGTCTGGATTGCTCTCTCACTTTGTGCATCAGACTGGGGGTATTCTGGGCTGGGGGGATCCCGGGCTGGGCGTGGTGTGTACACACTCCCAGCTCTCTGTGAATGACCGGAACTCAGCACTTGAAAACTTAGGACCGTTGTCAGACACGACCTCGTCCGGAATCCCGGCTGTGACCAAACTTGTTTAATTTACTTCCTGTTCTTCTTCTACGAACAACTCAGCAGGTTCAATACACAAACACTGGTGACAGACTCCCCCTACTGGTCGGAGTCATGTGTGCAACATACATCACAGCCATTAGTAACAATAATATAAAATGATCTCGCGGGCTGGATGTGGCCCGCGGGCCTTGGGTTTGACACCTATGCTGTAGAGGGTCTGAGATGCGTCAGGACCAGTCTCTCCAGCACCTTCATCACATGAGATGTGAGAGCTACTGGTCGCTAATCTTAAGTGTCTCTTGTAGGGCAATCAACATATTGAAAGAATGTTGGCAGAGTTGAGTCCAGATTTGCATGATTAAAGTCACCATTTATACTCACAAACACATTTGGGACGTCCGCGTGCAGCCATGCATGTCTGTTGCTCACAGGCTTTTATTTTGTAAAAGTCTGTTGCTCACAGGCTTTTATTTTGTATAAGTCTGTTGCTCACAGGCTTTTATTTTGTAAAAGTCTGTTGCTCACAGGCTTTTATTTTGTAAAAGTCTGTTGCTCACAGGCTTTAATTTTGTAAAAGTCTGTTGCTCACAGGCTTTTATTTTGTAAAAGTCTGTCGCTCACAGGCTTTTATTTTGTATAAGTCTGTTGCTCACAAGCTTTTATTTTGTATAAGTCTGTTGCTCACAGGCTTTTATTTTGTATAAGTCTGTTGCTCACAGGCTTTTATTTTGTATAAGTCTGTTGCTCACAGGCTTTAAAGGGCACAATGCAACTTTTTCATGGTCATAAAATTGCTTGGCAATCATCAGATTGCTTGGCTGACCCGTTCTGATGAAAACGGTGACATTTCCATCTCCATCTGGTGGCCCTAGCCCGAAACAGCGCTTGCAACTTTGCCTGTGGCGCCGCGTGCTTTGTTTACCTCTGGAAGTCTCGCGACACACGAGAGTCGAGAACTACTGCTTCACGGCAGGTCTAAAGGGCTCTGAGCCGAGCCAGGGAGCCTGATAAGACACACCTCTCTCCATTAGCTGTCGACGGCTAAATTGAATGCGGTTAGCTTCTAGAGTAGTAATATATAATATGGCTAGACTGTCGCCTTATTTTCTACGGAGCTCCCCCTACAGCTTTGGGGTGTGTATTGTATGGTAAACAAACCCGGTATTACTGAAAGTTGCATAGTGCCGTTTTAATTTTGTAAAAGTCTGTCGCTCACAGGCTTTTATTATTGTAAAAGTCTGTCGCTCACAGGCTTTTATTATTGTAAAAGTCTGTCGCTCACAGGCTTTTATTATTGTAAAAGTCTGTCGCTCACAGGCTTTTATTTTGTAAAAGTCTGTTGCTCACAGGCTTTTATTATTGTAAAAGTCTGTTGCTCACAGGCTTTTGTTTTGTAAAAGTCTGTTTCTCACAGGCTTTTATTTTGTAAAAGTCTGTTGCTCACAGGCTTTTATTCTGTAAAAGTCTGTTTCTCACAGGCTTTTATTTTGTAAAAGTCTGTTGCTCACAGGCTTTTATTCTGTAAAAGTATGTTGTTCACAGGATTTTATTTTGTAAAAGTCTGTGGCTCAAAGGCTTTTATTGTTGTAAAAGTCTGTTGCTCACGGGCTTTTATTTTGTAAAAGTCTGTTGGTCACAGGCTTTTATTTTGTAGAAGTCTATTGCTCACAGGCTTTTATTCTGTAAAAGTCTGTTGCTCATAGGCTTTTATTTTGTAAAAGTCTGTAGCCCACAGGCTTTTATTTTGTAAAAGTCTGTTGCTCACAGGCTTTTATTTTGTAAAAGTCTGTTGCTCACAGACTTTTATTTTGTAAAAGTCTGTTGCTCACAGGCTTTTATTTTGTAAAAGTCTGTTGCTCACAGACTTTTATTCTGTAAAAGTCTGTTGCTCACAGGCTTTTATTTTGTAAAAGTCTCTTGGTCACAGGCTTTTATTTTGTAAAAGTCTCTTGGTCACAGGCTTTTATTTTGTAAAAGTCTGTTGCTCACAAGCTTTTATTTTGTAAAAGTCTGTTGCTAACAGGCTTTTATTCTGTAAAAGTATGTTGCTCACAGGCTTTTATTCTGTAAAAGTCTTTTGCTTACATGCTTTTATTTTGTAAAAGTCTGTGGCTCACAGGCTTTTATTTTGTAAAAGTCTGTTGTTCACAGGCTTTTATTATTGCAAAAGTCTGTGGCTCACAGGCTTTTATTTTGTAAAAGTCTCTTGGTCACAGGCTTTTATTTTGTAAAAGTCTTTTGCTCACAGGCTTTTATTTTGTAAAAGTCTGTTGCTCACAGGCTTTTATTTTGTAAAAATCTGTTGCTCACAGGCTTTTATTCTGTCAAAGTCTGTTGCTCACAGGCTTTTATTTTGTAAAAGTCTGTTGCTCACAGGCTTTTATTCCGTAAAAGTCTGTGGCTCACAGGCTTTTATTTTGTAAAAGTCTGTTGCTCACAGGCTTTTATTTTGTAAAAGTATGTTACTCACAGGCTTTTATTATTGTAAAAGTCTGTTGCTCACAGGCTTTTATTTTGTAAAAGTCTGTTGCTCCCAGGCTTTTATTTTGTAAAAGTCTCTTGGTCACAGGCTTTTATTTTGTAAAAGTCTCTTGGTCACAGGCTTTTATTTTGTAAAAGTCTGTTGCTCACAAGCTTTTATTTTGTAAAAGTCTGTTGCTAACAGGCTTTTATTCTGTAAAAGTATGTTGCTCACAGGCTTTTATTCTGTAAAAGTCTTTTGCTTACATGCTTTTATTTTGTAAAAGTCTGTGGCTCACAGGCTTTTATTTTGTAAAAGTCTGTTGTTCACAGGCTTTTATTATTGCAAAAGTCTGTGGCTCACAGGCTTTTATTTTGTAAAAGTCTCTTGGTCACAGGCTTTTATTTTGTAAAAGTCTCTTGGTCACAGGCTTTTATTTTGTAAAAGTCTTTTGCTCACAGGCTTTTATTTTGTAAAAGTCTGTTGCTCACAGGCTTTTATTTTGTAAAAATCTGTTGCTCACAGGCTTTTATTCTGTCAAAGTCTGTTGCTCACAGGCTTTTATTTTGTAAAAGTCTGTTGCTCACAGGCTTTTATTCCGTAAAAGTCTGTGGCTCACAGGCTTTTATTTTGTAAAAGTCTGTTGCTCACAGGCTTTTATTTTGTAAAAGTATGTTACTCACAGGCTTTTATTATTGTAAAAGTCTGTTGCTCACAGGCTTTTATTTTGTAAAAGTCTGTTGCTCCCAGGCTTTTATTCTGTAAAAGTCTGTTGCTCACAGGCTTTTATTTTGTAAAAGTCTGTTGCTCAAAGGCTTTTATTCTGTAAAAGTCTTTTGCTCACAGGCTTTTATTTTGTAAAAGTCTGTTGCTCACAGGCTTTTATTTTGTAAAAGTCTGTTGCTCAAAGGCTTTTATTCTGTAAAAGTCTGTTGGTCACAGGCTTTTATTTTGTAAAAGTCTGTTGGTCACAGGCTTTTATTTTGTAAAAGTCTGTTGCTCGCAGGCTTTTATTCTGTAAAAGTCTGTTGCTCACAGGCTTTTATTTTGTAAAAGTCTGTGGCTCACAGGCTTTTATTATTGTAAAAGTCTGTTGCTCACAGGCTTTTATTTTGTAAAAGTCTGTTGCTCACAGGCTTTTATTCTGTAAAAGTCTGTAGCTCACAGGATTTTATTTTGTAAAAGTCTGTTGCTCACAGGCTTATATTTTGTAAAAGTCTGTTGCTCACAGGCTTTTATTTTGTAAAAGTCTCTTGCTCACAGGCTTTTATTTTGTAAAAGTCTGTTGCTCACAGGCTTTTATTTTGTAAAAGTCTCTTGGTCACAGGCTTTTATTTTGTAAAAGTCTCTTGGTCACAAGCTTTTATTTTGTAAAAGTCTCTTGGTCACAGGCTTTTATTTTGTAAAAGTCTCTTGGTCACAAGCTTTTATTTTGTAAAAGTCTGCTGCTCACAGGCTTTTATTTTGTAAAAGTCTGTTGCTCACAGGCTTTTATTTTGTAAAAGTCTGTTGCTCACAGGCTTTTATTTTGTAAAAGTCTGCTGCTCACAGGCTTTTATTTTGTAAAAGTCTGCTGCTCACAGGCTTTTATTCTGTAAAAGTCTGCTGCTCACAGGCTTTTATTCTGTAAAAGTCTGCTGCTCACAGGCTTTTATTCTGTAAAAGTGTGCTGCTCACAGGCTTTTATTTTGTAAAAGTCTGTTGCTCACAGGCTTTTATTTTGTAAAAGTCTGCTGCTCACAGGCTTTTATTCTGTAAAAGTCTGCTGCTCACAGGCTTTTATTTTGTAAAAGTCTGCTGCTCACAGGCTTTTATTTTGTAAAAGTCTGCTGCTCACAGGCTTTTATTCTGTAAAAGTCTGTTGCTCACAGGCTTTTATTTTGTAAAAGTCTGCTGCTCACAGGCTTTTATTTTGTAAAAGTCTGTTGCTGACAGGCTTTTATTTTGTAAAAGTCTGCTGCTGTCTGCTGTGGAACAGGAAAAGAAAGTAATCGGCGGATCCACCAAACATGGAGAAGGGTACGGAACTTTTACTCGGCCATTTTCATGTTAAAGTTCTTCCAGACGGCGGAGTCGACAGAACCAAAGTCATCTGTAAACTCTGCCAAGTTGAATTGTCTTCTCAGCGTAGTAGTTCCAGTCTAAAATATCACTTAAAGGCAAAACACACAACTGATAGCAGCAAGTCATTCAAGGAAACAGACAGTGGAGCGAGGCTTCTACATAAAAACTACAGAAAGATGCTGATGTTAAAAGTGTGTTTGCACAACAAATGTTATGGCACTTTCATTCATATGGCAGCACATTTAAAATAACTCAACTCAACTTTATTTATATAGCCTTTTAACAGTGAAACAAAGTGCTGTACAACACAAAATACACGGCATAAAACAACAATAAACAACAACAATATTAAAACAATAAAAACAATAACAGAAACAGAGTCTTATGCTGGGTTAAAAGCCAGGGAATAAAAATGGGTTTCAAGACGAGTTTTAAAAATGGGCAGTGAAGGGGCTTGTCTGATATTAAATAATAAAAATAAAATAAAACTAAATGCCAAAAGCTAAAAGCTATACGCTACTTTTGGATTCATTTTTGGATTATGCGTACAAACGTGATTAATCAGGAAAATCATGTTATTAATTAGATTAAACATTTTAATCGTTGCCCAGCCCTACTTTAAATCATTTAAATCTCATTTGTAAGGAGTGTTTCTGTCAACGCAAACAGGTGAAACAGCAGGTGTGCCTCCATCCGTCTGAGGTGGAAACTGTAAACGGGGAGTTGGCGCCCTCGTGTGGACGCTCTTCACTTAAAGGGGAAACGCAGCAGGGCCGTTTCCCCTTTAAGTCCGGATGAAAGGATGTTGCGTAATGTGGGTGAAAGAGGAGGAGGAGGAGCGGACTGAATGGAGGAGCAGCCGGCGGTGACAGATCCAGGGGGACCCGGACAGGTACGGAGCGGCGCGCGGACAGGTTATTCAGGTGTTACACCACAGGCTCACGTGCTGTGTTCCTCACTCTGTTCTTTATGTAATATTCGGGTTTTTTCACGGTGTTAACCTGTTTCAGATGCGATGCTTCCCACTGGTTAAACCGCCACAGATGAAATATTAACGCGTGAGACTGAAATGTGATATTTTTTTACTGTTTAAACTTTAAAGCCTCAGTGGGAAATGGAAATAATCTCCTGCCACTAACAGGAAAGCTGCCATCCTCAGGCTCAAGTTCCGTTTTATTACCTCCAGATCAACTCGTTCTGACTCACTCTCAGGCTCAGGATTTGATCATTTCGTGCCTCTTTGTTAGATTTTAACAGACGAAGGTAAGTTATTTTAAATCTTTAAGTTTGATTTGAATGAACTCAACATTTCCTGCTTTTCTCCTGCAGTCTGCTTCAGCTGTAATTCATTCGTTCTTTTTCTAGATTATCGTTCGTGTTGTTATAGAATATTAATCATAAACTTGTAAATGAAGATGTTTTTCTAACCGCGGTATTAATCAGAGGAAAAGTGTCCTAACTGGAAGCTGTGTTCCCACCACGGGAACTTTCCCCTGGAAGTAAACAGGAAACTTAACACCCATTTACAGCCTGAAGCTGTCACAATTGATTAAAGATCACAGGATTTTTGCTCTTTTAGGCGTATTATACATTAAGTGCTCGTTTTAGAGCATCTTGAAGGGAGAAAGAAGCTCTCAACGTGGTCTTCGGTGCTGTTTTTCAAACCACAACGAAGCCGCTTTCCCCTGGAAGTAACCAGGAAACGTGTTCAAACGTTGATGTAAAAACAGAATATAAAGCAAAAACAGAGACTTAGTTCAGCTCTGAGCAGCTTTAAAGTGAATATCTGCAGATGTTTCCATGGTAACAGCTGCAGAGATTCACTGAAACATGTTCCAACATGAACATAAACCCAGAATCTGAGGCAGAACCAGAGTTAGTTCAGTTCTGAGCAGCTTTAAAGTGAATATCTGCAGATGTTTCCATGGTAACGGCTGCAGAGATTCACTGAAACATGTTCCAACATGAACATAAACCCAGAATCTGAGGCAGAACCAGAGTTAGTTCAGTTCTGAGCAGCTTTAAAGTGAATATCTGCAGATGTTTCCATGGTAACAGCTGTCTGTCAGACTATTATTATTATTATTATATTACACTTAGCTGACGCTTTTTATCCAAAGCGACTTACAGGGTATTTAGATACAGGGTATTGGTTACAGCCCCTGGAGCAATGTGGGGTTAGGTGCCTTGCTCATGGATAGAGGTGTAGGGAGAGGTAATGGCGGGATTTGAACTTGCAACCCTCTGATCTTAAGTCCACCTCCATAACCACTAGGCCATGGCTGCCTGACTGTGTTATCTTTGCTGTTTTTCACACATGCAGCTAAAGAAATGGGAACAAATCTTAATTCCAGTCTAAAACCCACAAAGAGCTTCTAGATGATTCATTTCTGGTGGCATAAAACACTTTAATCATTTCATTTATATTAGTTGTTCCATAATTAGTCATTAGATTATATCTTATATTCCTTTTTTAAGCTTTAAATTGAATCTTATTTACTTTTTCTTGATGTTGTATAACATATAATTCTTATTATTGTCTGTTTTTTTCCTACTTTTAGACGTGATAACGTTCATTTTTTGGGGATTAGGATCTTTTTTAAACTGAATTTCATATATTAATTTGACTCTTTTGGTAACTGAAAGCAGTTTAAACGTAAATGTACAACAAAGCTGAAACTATGAAGCTGTTTTTCACAGATGCAGCTAAAGAAATGGGAACAGATGATGTGTCCTTGTTGCTCGTAACAAACTCTGATACCAATCATTGTTTGTGTCTGGCTCTAAAACGTTTGCATACTTCCTGTAATCTAACTCGGTGGCAGCTTTTCTTTTGGCATCTGAGCCCTTCAACTCCAGACCTTTGGTGTGACATTAAAATGTATCTCTGATGGGAGCGTGTCTATGCTCCCACGTCACAAAGACTTTTTTTTATTTTTTAGGCCCATTGGTCCCACAACTGCACGTTCTCACATTTCTGAGTAAACTAATAGCGAAAAGGTGTAAAGACATTTGGCCTGCACATGTTAACCTTTTTTTTTTATTTGTTTTTTTTAAATTATTTCCTCAGCTGTTTTTTAGCTTCATTTCCAAAAGTAGAAAAACACCTACAACTGCACTTGTACTACTAATACTACTGCTGCTACTACTACTAACAATAATAATAATAATATGTATTTCATGGCTAAATTGGCTTTACACAATAAAAAGTGGCCTACAAAATATCATCACAGTCCGGGGTGGCGCACTTGACCAGTGTCATTCCTGACCCGGTGGTAAGCTGCCATTAAATAAAATTAATTTATTGGATATATGTGTTCCTCATGTAGTTGAGGAACATTCCCATGCAGAACCCACATAAAAATTCTGTATGGGCCTCCCTCACTGTGCTAAGTGACAATAAAGATTAGTGAAAACTTTCATTAAAATTCAAAATTTTAGACCAATGGGCCTAAAAAATAATGTTAAAAGTCTTTATGATGTGGGACCAATGTGCCGTGGGAACATAGAGCTGACCCCTCTCTGATGACACCGCCGTAGCATTAGCATTAGCATTAACTCTGAAGTTTCTCTTTTATTAAGATGAGATACCAAACGTTTTGTCTAAAAAACTGCATTTAGTCCTGTTTTTGGTTTCAAATAGAACATGAAAAGCTGAATTCTGCTGTTTGCGTTTCTTTTGAAGGAGTCTGCAGCGATGGAGCTCAGCGTGGCTAAAACCGTGATGCTAACCGGAGGGATTCTCGTGGTGCCCGTGCTCGCCTTTGTCACCTCCTTCCTGTTCTGGCCGGGCGTGCTCCTCAAGGCGTACAACTGGTAAGACTCACGGCAAAAGGTGCTCGAAAACTCAGGAAATTTTGCGAGCGCCACCTGCCGGTCGACGACATGAAAGAATCTGAACTTTATATTTTTGGGAGTCGCTCATTGGCTCTGTAGCGCCCCCTACGATGCTTAAAAATGGTGCCCGCAATAGGATTAGTTTCGCGTGGGACGACGAAATTCGGTACACTCATTCATCATGCCCAGACGCACAAAAAAGGTCTCTTGCCGCCATGGTCCCACGTCCACAGGAAGGCGGCCATTTTGGATGGAAAGTGCGTTTCCGTGCCATTTTTGGCCGATTCCACGCCTTGCATAAGATCGAACTCCTCCTACAGATTTAATGCTACAGACTTCAAACTTGGCCAGGTTACTCTTAAGACATGGGGGGGGGGAAATTCATTGGGAAACTTTTTCAAACCTCAAAGGGCGTTGCCGTGGCGACGCCTCAAAGTTCGATGACTCGCCATCACTAGCCTCAAAAAATTAAGTTGCTTATAACTCCCACATACATTATCCAATCTTTCCCAAACTTCATACGGTGAATGCTGGACCCAGCCTGAACGCGTACATATTATCATAGTGACATCCACCTATAGCGCCACCTGCTGGTGGTTGGAAACGTCTTTTTTTTTTCCACACCTTGCATATGATCGAACTCCTCCTACAGATTTAATGGTAACAGCTCCAAACTTGGCCAGATTACTCTTAAGACATGGGGGGAAAAATCATGGAGAAACTTTTCCAAACTCTGAACGGTGTGGGCGTGGCCAGGCGATGAAAATCTTTTGATGGCGTTTGTGATTTGAAAGCCTTATCATCATCGCAAAGTCATGAAACTTGGCACACACGTCCACCCTGACGACCTCGTACGTATGTGAAGGGTATCGTGTGTGGGCGGAGCAAAATGGCTCAGTGGCGCCCCCTAGAAATTTTCAAAAGCCCCTCTGCATTGGGGTTATAATGTGCTCGTACGTGCGCAGAGGGTATCGTGCGTGTGGGCAGAGCTGCGGCTCCAACGTCCAGCGCATGCCCAACGTGCGCACATCCCAACGTGCGCACATCCCAATGTACGCACATTCCAACGTGCGCACACCTCGGTCCCGCTCACAGCTGCTTGCAGCTTTCTAGTTTGTATTGAACTTTCATCCACCAGTAGAAATACTTTTGCCATTTTCCATCTGAAAAATAACTCTCTTTGAAAGCAGTTTTATTCCCTTTTTACTCCAAAAGTAACACAAATACAGTGTTGTGCATAAGCTCACGCTTCACAGCCGCATTACATGGGTGTGTTGTGTGATTTTTGGTGGGACTAACATGTTTACGGACGTTTTAAAAGTCCGTTTTTTGATCAGACTGACACAAGAATTCATTTATATTTGTCTAGTTTCATGTAATCATGCATTGAGGTCTCCTGAAGCGAAACATTTGCAGTTAAACAGAAGTCGCTTCATGAAGTTTAAACATGTAAAGCTGGTGCCATTCAGCATCAGTATGTCGGGGAAAAGGACCCAAACGCAGGATCGAACAGGCTGTTGAAACTGCAGCTTTATCAGAAGCAGAAACCAGAGACGCTGCCAAGTTAAGAACAATAAGGAACCAAACTGACAGAGGTTAGCGGTGATGGTGACCAGGAAAAGCTGGAGAATAGTTACGCTGAGGGAGGAGATCAGAAACCAGGTGTGATACAGAAAGTTAACTAACCGGCGAACTCTTAGAAATAAAAGAGCGAGCCGTGAACATTATTTAACATGTTTGCTGCGCTGCCCAAAGTCACACCGACAGTGAGCGTCTGTGTGGATGCTTCAGCCTGAAAACAGCCCGTCTCTTAACGTCTCTTAGTGGCTGAATGATGCCGCTTCCACAGAAAGACGGTTCCGTATCTCGGCTCTGACGTCAGCTTTGATGTGAAACAGCAGCACCGTGAACTTCCCCCTTTGGACTTTGACTACATTGAGTAACACGTTGGCTGTTTGTGGGATTATTGCTGCTGCTCACACACACACACAGTGGGGCAGTTTTTTACATTTTTCAGCAGCTTCAGGGCTCGGAAGTCATATCAAACTGAACTTGATTTGAATGAAACGGTTTAATAGCAGCTGTGCTGAAGACGAGCTAACGTTCCCTCGGCTCTCACACGGTCTGGATTAGCGGCAGCTCTGCTTTTTGCACTGGAAAACATGTTTCAGTCACACCCTTTATGATCATGTCAGTGATACAAAGTGCACATAAAGTTTCATCTTGCATGCGAAGAGTGCTTCAAGACAGATGAAGGTGGAGAGAAGGTTTTTGAGCCGCTATCGCCCAAACCATCAGATTAAAGTGAAAGCAATAACAACAACCAGATAGCAAACATTTTGATTTCAATGTTGATTTTTCTTATCAGGCCCATTCTTTTTTTTTTTTTTTTTAACCCTTGTCCTGTCCAGCATTATGGCAGCAGAATTGTAATCTGAATACCGTTTATGCTAAACACATTTGCTATGTCAAGGGAAGCTTTATGAATGTAAACATAAAGTGTCATTTTAACGTAATTCAAGCATGTTTTATGGTTGTCTTTAAAGTTTAGTCATTGGCATCAGATTTATAGTTAGGGCTGGGCGAGTTAACTCGTTATTATCGCATTAACTCGTTAATTATTTAACGCTGATAAATGTTTTATCGTGCATTAATGCAGGTTTTATTTGTTTTATTTAAAAAAATATTAAAAAAATAATCATAAAATTTTTTTGGGGGGGCTTTTGTGCCTTTAATGGATAAGAAAGTTCAGAGCGACAGGAAGCAGAGAGAGGGGGAACAACACGCAGTACAGGGCCGTCCGATGCGGGACTCAAACCGGGGCCAGTTGCAGCCAGGACTATAGCCCCTGTTTTATTATTTATTTTATTATTGCAAAAGTCTGTTGCTCAAATCGTGTATCGAATCAAATCGTACCGTTGGCTGAAGATCGTGTATCGAATCGCATCGTTGGCTGAGTATCGTGTATCGAATCGAATCGTACCGTTGGCTGAATATCGTGTATCGTATCGAATCGTATCGTTGGCTGAGTATCGTGTATCGAATCGTTGGCTGAAGATCGTGTATCGAATCGTATCGTTGGCTGAGTATCGTGTATCATGTCATATCCTGAGATTAGCACATCGCTACACCCCTACTAACGGCCATGCAACTCACAAACGGTGCGTTTAAGACTTCAGGACATCACAGTCATCACATTGCCTCTCAATGACACCAGCTGTGAGGGACTGAGCCGGTCAAGCAGAAGGACACAGAAATAAGAAAAATGGGTTTATTCCCCAAAAATAACAAACTTCAAACAATAGTTACAGGGCCCTTAAAAGAGGTCAAATGAAGAAACTAAACTCAAAGCCAAAAATCAAGGTTTTAACATAACATAGCCTCAAGCTAACGGTTCAAAAACAAACAAAACTGACTTGACACACAACAAACAAAGGGGACTTAAATACTGGCTGATCAGACCATAGTGACACACTGAGGAAGAAGGGAAACATCTATACAAATTTAACTAACAAAAGTAACTAAACACAGTTAGCTTAAGAATCTACTTAAATGACTAATAACTAAACAAAGTTAACAAAATAAGCAAATCACAAAAGCAAAGAGAACTGATGCAAAAATTAGAATGAAGACTCCATAGTCTTCCCCCATGGAACTCCAGATGGTATCACCCAATCACTCTGGGATTGGAGTGTGCCAGCCAGAGTCCAAGGTACTCCCCCCACAGCACCAACAACAAAAAGCACAACAAATTAAATATTAGACTAAATTAAACATACATTAAACAACTAATGTATTTCAATATCATCAAAATGAAAATAAACAACCCATATATTGGTGCTGCAGTAAACGTTTATAGGTAAACTCAGAATGAAAAAGTGTCGGTGTGTGGGGTTACCGCCTGTGGTAAACACAAGGGATGGGAATCAAAAACCGGTTCTTGTTGAGAACCGGTTCCCAGTGTTTCAATTCCTTGGAATCGTTTGGCGATTTTGCAAACGATTCCCTTATCGATTCCAGTGGGCACGAATGACGAGTCCAGTGCAGCCAGCAGCCAACAGTAAACATGGCGCCCAAGCGGTACAAACGCTCGAAAGTTTGGTTACACATCCCCAAAAAAGACGACAACAGGGCAACTTGCAAAGTGAATATTTCACCAAAGGGAGGAAATACTACCAACATGCAATAACTATGAATGAATGATTAACGTCGGTGAATCTGAACCCAGCAACGTTAGCAACGTTAGCAACGCACTTCCTGTTATTTTCACAAAATAAAATACCCGTTGCCTTTTATCACAGGGAAAGCCATTACCATACAATTGGTGCTTTTGTTTTGAAAACAGGAAGTGAACCTACCCTCGTTGTAGCTAGCTTGAAACTGCCGTTTTGACAGGAAATGACGATCGGCAACGTCACGTTACGTTGCATCTTGGGTAGTTTGAGTATGAGTAGTAACCTCATGATGCATACCCAACATTTAGGAGAATCTAGTATGCATCCGTGAACTTAAAAAAAGTTAAATGTAGTAGGAGAAGTATGCGGTTTGGAACACAGCCTTCCTCATCGGTTTACGGCACAATGAGAGGCACAAAGACGCAAACTGACAATTTACCTCAATGAACTGAGGTGTGAAACGGCCCTTGAGATGTTTTGCTGAGATTGATTTCCAAATTACTGGCAGGAGGACCGAGGAGAGGAGACGAGGAGACGAGGAGGCAAAGGTCGATAAAACAGGGAGAAAAAGGAGGCGCCGACATGGCCGAACATGACGCTTTTTATAAATGGGAACTTATTTTGTTATGGCTTTTCTCCACTAACATGATTTTATGCCACCTTTGAGTTTCCAAAGACTTCTTTCTTGTGTCGTTTCCTTATATCACTCCCCATAAAGACCCTTTTTGATATCCAGAAATATTCTGCTGCAAATTTCCCTTAATGAGCCGAGTCTGGGAAATTTCCTCTGATGTTACGCACTCTGCGACCTCCTCAGACAACTATAAATCAAGCTTTGTGTGGGACACAACGGGTTTAACTGTGCGGCCTTCAGCTCGGGCCACAGGCTTGTTTCATACAAATCAGCACGCAACTAAAGCTCCCGCTCTGATGCTTCCTCAGGTACTGGCGTCGCAAGCTGGGACTGGTGGTCCGCTACTCGCAAAGTGGGAGTTACCGCTTCTGTTATTCCACGCACGGAAAGCCGGGCGGTGCCACGCCGTCTGTGCTGATGCTGCACGGCTTCTCCGCCACCAAGGACATGTGGCTGCCTGTCGTCAACGTACTGCAACACACACGGATAACAGCTTCTATCTCACACATTCAATGGCTGTGTTCGAAACCGCCTACTACATACCGCATACTGCATACTGCATACTACATACTGCATACTACATACTGCATACTACATACTACATACTGCATACTACATACTGCATACTACATACTACATACTGCATACTGCATACTACATACTACATACTACATACTACATACCGCATACTACATACTGCATACTACATACTACATACTGCATACTACATACTGCATACTGCATACTACATACTACATACTGCATACTACATACTACATACTGCATACTACATACTGCATACTACATACTGCATACTGCATACTACATACTTCATACTACATACTACATACTACATACTGCATACTACATACTGCATACTACATACTGCATACTACATACTACATACTGCATACTACATACTGCATACTACATACTGCATACTGCATACTGCATACTACATACTACATACTACATACTGCATACTACATACTGCATACTGCATACTGCATACTACATACTTCATACTACATACTACATACTACATACTGCATACTACATACTACATACTGCATACTACATACTGCATACTACATACTACATACTGCATACTGCATACTACATACTTCATACTACATACTACATACTGCATACTGCATACTGCATACTACATACTTCATACTACATACTGCATACTGCATACTACATACTTCATACTACATACTACATACTGCATACTACATACTGCATACTACAAACTGCATACTACATACTGCATACTACATACTGCATACTGCATACTGCATACTACATACTGCATACTGCATACTACAAACTGCATACTACATACTGCATACTGCATACTACAAACTGCATACTACATACTGCATACTGCATACTACATACTGCATAATACATACTACATACTGCATACTACATACTGCATACTACATACTACATACTGCATACCACATACTGCATACTACATACTACATACTGCATACCGCATACTACATACTGCATACTACAAACTGCATACTACATACTGCATACTACATACTGCATACTGCATACTACATACTACATACTACATACTGCATACTACATACTGCATACTGCATACTACATACTGCATACTACAAACTGCATACTACAAACTGCATACTGCATACTACATATTACATACTTCATACTACATACTACATACTGCATACTACATACTACATACTGCATACTACATACTGCATACTACATACTGCATACTGCATACTACATACTGCATACTGCATACTACATACTGCATACTACAAACTGCATACTACAAACTGCATACTGCATACTACATATTACATACTTCATACTACATACTACATACTGCATACTACATACTACATACTGCATACTACATACTGCATACTACATACTGCATACTGCATACTACATACTGCATACTACATACTTCATACTACATACTGCATACTGCATACTACATACTTCATACTACATACTACATACTGCATACTACATACTGCATACTACAAACTGCATACTACATACTGCATACTACATACTGCATACTGCATACTGCATACCACATACTGCATACTACATACTACATACTGCATACCGCATACTACATACTGCATACTACAAACTGCATACTACATACTGCATACTACATACTGCATACTGCATACTACATACTACATACTACATACTGCATACTACATACTGCATACTGCATACTACATACTGCATACTACAAACTGCATACTACAAACTGCATACTGCATACTACATATTACATACTTCATACTACATACTACATACTGCATACTACATACTACATACTGCATACTACATACTGCATACTACATACTGCATACTGCATACTACATACTGCATACTGCATACTACATACTGCATACTACAAACTGCATACTACAAACTGCATACTGCATACTACATATTACATACTTCATACTACATACTACATACTGCATACTACATACTACATACTGCATACTACATACTGCATACTACATACTGCATACTGCATACTACATACTTCATACTACATACTACATACTGCATACTGCATACTGCATACTACATACTTCATACTACATACTGCATACTGCATACTACATACTTCATACTACATACTACATACTGCATACTACATACTGCATACTACAAACTGCATACTACATACTGCATACTACATACTGCATACTGCATACTGCATACTACATACTGCATACTGCATACTACAAACTGCATACTACATACTGCATACTGCATACTACAAACTGCATACTACATACTGCATACTGCATACTACATACTGCATAATACATACTACATACTGCATACTACATACTGCATACTACATACTACATACTGCATACCACATACTGCATACTACATACTACATACCGCATACCGCATACTACATACTGCATACTACATACTGCATACTGCATACTACATACTACATACTGCATACTACATACTGCATACTACATACTGCATACTGCATACTACATACTGCATACTACAAACTGCATACTGCATACTACATACTGCATACTACAAACTGCATACTACATACTGTATACTACATACTGCATACTGCATACTACATACTACATACTGCATACTGCATACTACATACTGCATACTACAAACTGCATACTACATACTGTATACTACATACTACATACTGCATACTACATACTGCATACTGCATACTACATACTGCATACTGCATACTACATACTACATACTGCATACTGCATAATACATAATACATACTGCATACTACATACTGCATACTACATACTGCATACTGCATACTACAAATTGCATACTGCATACTACATACTGCATAGTACATACTACATACTGCATACTGCATACTACATACTGCATAGTACATACTACATACTACATACTACATACTGCATACTGCATACTACATACTGCATACTACAAACTGCATACTACAAACTGCATACTACATACTACATACTGCATACTACATACTACATACTGCATACTACATACTGCATACTACATACTACATACTGCATACTGCATACTACATACTGCATACTACATACTGCATAGTACATACTGCATACTACATACTGCATAGTACATACTACATACTACATACTGCATACTACATACTACATACTGCATACTGCATACTACATGCTACATACTGATCGATCAGACAGTATGCAGAGCGTTTACCCACAATGCATTTCGCTCCTGCCCGAGCTGAAATCAGCCGGCCTGAAGCTGATTTCTCTTAAGCTCTAAACTCTGTAAACTTTAGCAACATTTGAAACATTTTCAGGTGAGAAAGTAATCGTTTAGATCCCCAACGTGTTGAAAACCTGACAAAATACCGGCTGTTTACCATTTTGTTCCCACGAATTCGGCGCTACTAAAGCTAGCCGCAGTGAGCAACGCACTTCCGGTTATTTTCACAAAATAAAATACCCGCTGCCTTTTATCATAGGGAAAGCCATTACCATACAATTGGTGCTTTTGTTTTGAAAACAGGAAGTGAACCTACCCTCGTTGTAGCTAGCTTGAAACTGCCGTTTTGACAGGAAATGACGATCGGCGACGTCCCGTTACGTTGCATCTTGGGTAGTTTGAGTATGAGTAGTAACCTCATGATGCATACCCAACATTTCAGAGGATCTAGTATGCATCCGGGAACTTAAAAAAGTTAAAGTTAGTGGGAGTAGTGGGTGTAGTAGGAGAAGTATGCGGTTTCGAACACAGCCAATGACAAAGATGGCAGTAAGGAAAGGAGGAAGGAACATGCAGTAAATCCAGCCTTTTGCACGGCATTATGGGAGAAAAAGCCTAAAAGTATTTAGGCGGTGTGGAGACAGTTTGGTGTTCAGTTTGTTCTGTCACTTTTGTGTTAGATGAGGAACTTTTAAACTTCCTGCTCCCTCATCTTCCCACTCAAACCCTGCTCTGCATGTCCTGAGTCTTCTTGGGTGTGTTTGTTTTGTCCTTCAGTACCTCCCCAGAGAGCAGCACGTGGTGTGCGTGGACATGCCGGGACACGAAGGAACGACTCGCACCGGCGCCGAGGATTACAGCATCCAGGGTCAGGTCAGCCGAATCCGCCAGGTGGGTACGAACCACGTTCCCTCTGAGCTGCTCGCACATTGTCAGCGCACAAGAAAATCTATGTAGCGCAGAAAATAAAATTCACCATAAACGTATGAATTAATATCTAATACTAGACCTAATCTAATCTAATTAATTGGACCAATAATGTGTTTTTCTGTACCATTTTTCAATGTAATGCAGTGAGTGACAGGTGTTCAGCCAATGATACGGCTTACTTACGCTATGCAGCCATTCAGAGCATTGATGGTGCTTTCATATGTGCCCTGCCCATACGCGTCGTGCATTTTAGCTAACTAACAACAGTGCAGGTTAGCTAGCTAACAACAGTGCGGCGGAGTTAGGAGCTAAGACACGCCCCTTATCATGGCGAAACCAACGGGCAGCGCCAGCGACACATCCACTCACCAAGCCGAAGTAAAAAAGAAATGCGGTTCTTTGAGGATGGAACGGCTGTCTGAGTGCAAACAGAAGAACAAGCAGTGAAACTGGGGGAGATTTTTTTCCTTCTTCGAGTGAGAAAGGTCTATTCTGCAAAACATGCAGGCTGCATGCATGACTCTCACACATAACAGATAACATACTACACATCTTATGAACAAAAAGATTTTTGTCTTTTTCATTTTAAGTGGGCCAAATCGCTTATATTAAAAGTAAACTAATGAAAATTTCTGCTGTGAAAATTTTAATAAGCCATCTAACTTGCTGTGACCCAAGGTTTTGAACAGGTGTGATACTTAGGGATGGGAATTGATAAGATTTTTACGATTCCAATTCCATTTTCAATTCTGCTTAACGATTCGGTTCTTTGTCGGTTCCCTTATCGATTCTCATTTGGAGAAAAAGGACAACAAACCGGTCGATCAGCATCAACTTTGTTTAGTTTAGAAGTAACACGAGTCATGACCTCACAAACCCAACAACGGTGAGGTCCACATTGGTCTATCCTGGCCTGGGTAATTGAACTCTTCCTGCTCTGGTGAAAGGAGAAGCTGGAGGTAGAGGTGAACTGGGGGTAGTACCACCAGCCTCTGGCTCTGAGCCAGTCAGGCTCTGTCTCTCATGATTTCATCTAAATGTAATGCCTGAGAAGGCATTCATTTAACCTTAACCGTTACTAACAGCAGCTTTTACAATCAGGCAAATGGTGCTAACATGATAGGCAGTGTTTGTTAGTTAGTTACCTGCAGTGTTAGCCGAGGACATGCTAACGTTGCTAACGTTGCTGGGTTCAGATTCACCGACGTTAATCATTCATTCATAGTTATTGCATGTTGGTAGTATTTCCTCCCTTTGGTGAAATATTCACTTTGCAAGTTGCCCTGTTGTCGTCTTTTTTAGGGATGTGTAACCAAACTTTCCAGCGTTTGTACCGCTTGGGCGCCATGTTTACTGTTGGCTGCTGGCTGCGCTGGACTCGCCACGCAACGCTGGGTGGTGACGTCATTTGCGCCCACTGGAATCGATAAGGGAATCGTTTGCAAAATCGCCAAACAATTCCAAGGAATTGAAACACTGGGAACCGGTTCTCGATTCCCATCCCTATCCAACACGCACTTTGTTTTTTTACGGGGACTGAATGACCCTCAGAAGCACTGAATCCCTTTGGGGGATTCTCCAAGTCCACAAAACCCATGTTCGTGTTTTATGGAGCGGGTCGCACAATGAATCATTTCATCATTTCATGAGGGAGAACCAAACGCACGCACAGCTTTATGAACCAAACCAAAAGAACACATGTGCCCACAGTTCTGAGTATGAGCGTTCTCACAGTTTTAGTCCTGAAGCTACTGAGTTTACGCTCGTTTACTGTGATTTATGACGCTTATCCAGGGAAAAGGGGGGCAGAGATCCAGACCCGGACCTCCTGCTTTCCAAACACCTCCTCCAGCTCTTCTGGAGGGGGGGGGGGGCACCAAGTCGTTTCCAAGCCAACCGAGAGAAAAAGGTCCGTTCATATAGCACCTCCCTAACTGAGTGAAACCAGCCAGAAGTTTCTGCGCGATCAGAGCGCTTCCATTTCTCTGAATACTGAAGAAAGGATGCTTCCTCTTTCATCTCCTTTAGGAAGCACCGGACCGTCCTTGATGAAGAAAAGGAGATCATTTCATAGCTTTTTATAGCGAAGCTCGATGGTTTTCATCCAGTCGTTTCTAACTGTGATGCATAGATATGAGACAACACGATATTTCACTTTTTATTTATTTTTCTCTTCTTTTTCAGCCACCAAACTTTGATAATAAAGTAGTATTTCATATTATCTCTACTTTGATATGTAGTTATTACACATTTTTAGTGTAAAAACCAGGGCTGGGCAACGATTAACATGTTTAATCTAATTAATCACATGATTTCCCTGATTAATCACGATTAATCTCATTTGTACGCAGAATCCAAAAATGAATCCAAAAGTAGCGTATAGCTTTTAGCATTTAGCTTTATTTTAAATGTGCTGCCATATGAATGAAAGTGCCATAACATTTGTTGTGCAAACACACTTTTAACATCAGCATCTTTCTGTAGTTTTTATGTAGAAGCCTCGCTCCACTGTCTGTTTCCTTGAATGACTTGCTGCTATCAGTTGTGTGTTTTGCCTTTAAGTGATATTTTAGACTGGAACTACTACGCTGAGAAGACAATTCAACTTGGCTGTAAATGCAGGAGTTTTTTTAAAAATTTATTTTGAAATACGTGCTTTTATGTTGAAACCAGTAAAACAGGAAGTAGCGCCGGTTAGCTCTGTTAGCTTCACACCTGTAGCGGTGATGTTAGCTGCTGGTTTATCTTTATTTTATTCCTCCATGCTTCGTGGTGTTTGCTGTAACTGTGGGAATGAGATGCATTCAACAGACTTTTACAATAATAAAACCTGCGTTAATGCGCCATAAAATATTTATCGAAGTTAAATAATTAATGAGTTAACGCGATAATAACGAGTTAACTCGCCCAGCCCTAGTAAATACATGATAATACTGCAGGAGACAAAGTATCTGAAGCACTTTTTGTGAGATATTTATCGAACAGGTGGTGACTTTTCATGGTCTTTGCATTTCTCAAGTCAAATCAAATCAAATTTATTTATATAGCACATTTCATGTACAAACAGTTCAAAGTGCTTTACATAAAATAAAAGCATTGCAGCAGGGAGTGTGAGAAGCATTAAAAATACATAAAAGAATAAGAAGAGAAACAAATAAAATCATTTAAATGAATTTAAAAACCAGCAACAGTCCAGATAAGTTCAAAGATATCGTGCAGATTTCATGCATAGACACATGAGAACAGAAATGTCTTTAACCTGGATTTAAAAATGTCTCCATTTGGTGAAAGTTTAATCTCCAATTTAATTTCTGTTTTTATTCCCACGCCACGCAGCATCTCTTTGCCTTTAACAGATTGTTGTTTTGTGGAAAAGGATTCAAGCTGCAGAACAAAAGAAGAAACGGTTTTCTGTTTTCTGTGTGTGTGTGTGCAGTTTGTTCAGAGCATCGGTTTGGATAAAAGACCCTTCCATCTGGTCGGCACTTCCATGGGAGGAAACGTGGCGGGCGTGTACGCCGCCCGTCACCCCTCTGACCTGTCCAGCCTCACCTTGGTGTGCCCCGCAGGTTTGGTTTACCCCACGGAGTCCAAGTTCATCAGCCGTCTGAGGGAGCTGGAGGAGAAAAGCGAGCAGCAGGAGCCGATCCCTCTCATCCCCAGCACCCTCCAGGAGCTGGACGTCATGCTGAGACTCTGCTGTTACACCCCCCCCGACCTGCCCCGACAGGTACAGGCAGCGGCTACACTTAGATTTACGTTATTTCATTTAGCATATAGCTCATAACAATAAAGAAAATCCACAGTCGGGACTTTTGTGTGAATTTGCAAACTAGACTAAGGCTGTGTTCGAAACCGCCTACTACTCCTACTAACTTTAACTTCCCGGATGCATACTAGATTCTCTGAAATGTTGGGTATGCATCATGAGGTTACTACTCATACTCAAACTACCCAAGATGCAACGCAACGTGACGTTGCCGATCGTCATTTCCTGTCAAAACGGCAGTTTCAAGCTAGCTACAACGAGGGTAGGTTCACTTCCTGTTTTCAAAACAAAAGCACCAATTGTATGGTAATGGCTTTCCCTATGATAAAAGGCAACGGGTATTATATTTTCTCTCCCCCTTGAGCTGTCACCTTACCGTGGTGGGGGGGTTTGCGTGCCCCAATGAGTCTGGGAGCTATGTTGTCTGGGGCTTTAAGCCCCTGGTAGGGTCACCCAAGGCAAACAGATCCTAGATGAGGGACCAGACAAAGAACAGCTCACAAGACCCCTATGATGAGTGATACTTTTGGACGCCGTGTTCCCTTGCCCGGACGCGGGTCACCGGGGCCTCCCCCTGGAGCCAGGCCCAGGGGTGGGGCCCGCTGGCGAGCGCCTGGTGGCCGGGTCTGTGCCCGTGGGGCTCGGTCGGGCACAGCCCGAAGAAACGACACGGGTCCCCCTTCCTACGGGCTCACCACCCGTGGGAGGGGCCATGGGGGTCGGGTGCAATGTGAGCTGGGCGGCAGCCGAAGGCAGGGACCTTGGCGGTCTGATCCTCGGCTACTGAAGCTGGCTCTTGGGACGTGGAACGTCACCTCTCTGCTGGGGAAGGAGCCTGAGCTGGTGCGCGAGGCTGAGCGGTTCCGGCTAGATATAGTCGGACTCACCTCGACGCATGGCTTGGGCTCCGGAACCAGCCTCCTCGAGAGGGGTTGGACTCTCTTCCACTCTGGAGTTGCCCGTGGTGAGAGGCGTAAAGCAGGTGTAGGCATACTTATTGCCCCTCGGCTGTGCGCCTGTACATTGGGGTTCACCCTGGTAGACGAGAGGGTAGCCTCCCTCCGCCTTAGGGTGGGGGGACGGGTCCTGACTGTTGTTTGTGCTTATGCACCGAACGGCAGTTCAGAGTACCCACCCTTTTTGGAGTCCCTGGAGGAGGCACTGGAGAGTGCTCCTCCGTGAGACTCCCTCGTCCTGCTGGGGGACTTCAATGCTCACGTGGGCAATGACAGTGAGACCTGGAGGGGCGTGATTGGGAGGAACGGCCCCCCCGATCTGAATCAGAGTGGTGTTTTGTTGTTGGACTTCTGTGCTCGTCACGGATTGTCCATAACGAACACCATGTTCAGGCATAAGGGTGTCCATATGTGCACTTGGCACCAGGACACCCTAGGCCGCAGCTCGATGATCGACTTTGTAGTCGTATCATCGGACTTGCGGCCGTATGTCCTGGACACTCGGGTGAAGAGAGGGGCGGAGCTGTCAACTGATCACCACCTGGTGGTGAGTTGGCTCCGCTGGTGGGGGAGGAAGCCGGTCAGACCTGGCAGGCCCAAACGTATTGTGAGGGTCTGCTGGGAACGGCTGGCGGAATCCCCTGTAAAGGAGGAGTTTCAACTCCCACCTCCGGCAGAGCTTCAACCATGTCCCGGGGGAGGTGGGGGACATTGAGCCCGAATGGGCCATGTTCCGTGCCTCCATTGTTGAGGCGGCTGACCGGCGCTGTGGCCGTAAGGTGGTCGGTGCCTGTCGTGGCGGCAATCCCCGAACCCGCTGGTGGACCCCAGTGGTGAGGGAGGCCGTCAGGCTGAAGAAGGAGTCCTATCGGGCCTTTTTGGCCAGTGGGACTCTGGAAGCAGCTGATGGGTACCGACAGGCCAAGCGGAACGCAGCCTCGGCGGTTGCTGAGGCAAAAACTCGGGCTTGGGAGGAGTTCGGGGAGGCCATGGAGAACGACTTCCGGACGGCCTCGAGGAGATTCTGGTCCACCATCCGGCGGCTCAGGGGGGGGAAGCGGTGCACCGTCAACACCGTGTATGGTGAGGGCGGGGCTCTGCTGACTTCAACTAGGGACGTCGTGAGTCGGTGGGGGGAGTACTTCGAGGGCCTCCTCAATCCTACCGACACGCCTTCCGATGAGGAAGCAGAGTTGGGGAGCTCGGACGTGGGACCTCCCATTTCTGGGGCTGAGGTTGCCGAGGTGGTCAAAAAACTCCTCGGTGGCAAGGCCCGGGGGTGGATGAGGTCCGTCCTGAGTTCCTCAAGGCTCTGGATGTTGTGGGGCTGTCTTGGTTGACACGCCTCTGCAGCATCGCGTGGACATCGGGGGCAGTGCCTCTGGACTGGCAGACCGGGGTGGTGGTCCCCCTCTTTAAAAAGGGGGACCGGAGGGTGTGTTCCAACTATAGGGGGATCACACTCCTCAGCCTCCCTGGTAAGGTCTATTCGGGGGTACTGGAGAGGAGGATCCGCCGGATAGTCGAATCTCGGATTCAGGAGGTGCAGTGTGGTTTTCGTCCTGGCCGTGGAACAGTGGACCAGCTCTATACCCTCCGCAGGATCCTGGAGGGAGCATGGGAGTTCGCCCAACCGGTCTACATGTGTTTTGTGGACTTGGAGAAGGCGTTCGACCGTGTCCCTCGGGGACTCTTGTGGGGGGTGCTCCGGGAGTATGGAGTGCCGGACTCCTTGATACAGGCTGTTCGGTCCCTGTATGACCGGTGTCAGAGTTTGGTCCGCATTGCCGGCAGTAAGTCGGATATGTTTCCTGTGAGGGTTGGACTCCGTCAGGGCTGCCCTTTGTCACCGATTCTGTTCATAATTTTTATGGACAGAATTTCTAGGTGCAGCCAGGGCGTCGAGGGGGTCCGGTTTGGCGACCTCAGAATCGGGTCTCTGCTTTTTGCGGACGATTTGTTTCTGTTGGCGTCGTCGGGCCGTGACCTTCAGCTCTCACTGGAGCGGTTCGCAGCCGAGTGTGAAGCGGCTGGGATGACCATCAGCACCTCCAAATCTGAGACCATGGTCTTCGGCCGGAAAAGGGTGGAATGCTCTCTCCGGGTCGGGAATGAGATCCTTCCCCAAGTGGAGGAGTTCGAGTATCTCGGGGTCTTGTTCACGAGTGAGGGACGAATGGAGCAGGAGATTGACAGACGGATCGGTGCGGCGTCTACAGTGCTGTGGGTAGTGACCGAAAGAACGAGATCGCGAATACAAGCGGCCGAAATGAGTTTCCTCCGCAGGGTGTCTGGGCTCTCCCTTAGAGATAGGGTGAGAAGCTCGGTCATCCGGGAGGGGCTCGGAGTAGAACCGCTGCTCCTCCGCATCCAGAGGAGTCAGATGAGGTGGCTCGGGCATCTGGTGAGAATGCCTCCTGGACGCCTCCCCGGTGAGGTGTTCCGGGCCCGTCCCACTGGGAGGACCCAGGACACGTTGGAGAGACTATGTCTCTCGGCTGGCCTGGGAACGCCTCGGGGTCCCCCCAGAAGAGCTGGAGGAAGTGGCCGGGGACATTTTGTCAGGTTTTCAACACGTTGGGGATCTAAACGACTACTTTCTCACCTGAAAATGTTTCAAATGTTGCTAAAGTTTACAGAGTTTAGAGCTTAAGGGAAATCCCAGTAATATTGTTGTAATGTTTTAAATTCTTGAACGCAGTTTTTCTAGAGAATATAATTGTTTTGTATATGGGATTATCGTCCATCGACTCTTTTGGGCTTTCACATGCGCGAGCCTACAACCAGCCGGTGAGTTACATGCTGTTTATAAAGTTGTTTTGTAATGTCCCCATGCCAGTAATGTGAGAACCATGCATATGGTTTTGATGGTAAGGCTTGTGACTTTATTGTCGGATGGTTTATAAAGTGGTGTGACGTTTCTGCAGTGTGCAAGTTGTTGTTTTACGTGGAAGGGTTAGCGCTTGCCCCTTAGCCACCACGTATTAGCCTCGCATGACATGCTGTGCGGACAGCGCAATCGCCGCACAGGGAGCGCCGATTTGCACCGGTCTGTGTCCTACCGTCAGTATTTGACAACCTCTAGCAATGGGATTGCGCTTCAAATGCCCCAGAGTTTTCCTTTAAGAATACTTACCACCACCATCAAACTCTAAGTATTCATTATGACAGGGAAAAATGCTCCACAGATTCTGATCCAGCCACTTACAGGCCTTAGATTCCATCATACTTGATTTTGGCCTTGCTGTGTGAATTTTCAAAGTCTATACCTTCTTTCTGTGTATTTGCTGGGCATACTTCTCATACTAGACACAGCTATGTTATAACTAATTCTTTTTAACTTTGCTATCTTCTGCTTTGGGATGGCACGAGCCACTACAACCCTGAACGCGTAATATGGGCTTCCCCTGTTTTAAAAGTCAGCAGCCGAGGCCGACGCAGTCATCAGACGGACGCCTGATATAGCTTCAGTTTCTGATCAGTTTTACCGTCTGTTGTCAGGTGCTGCGGGGTCTCCTCGACAACAGGATCCCCAACAACGATTTCTACAAAGAAGGTCAGTCTGCTCCTCATCATCATCACTCTTCTTCTCATCCCACAGCTCTCTAAGTCATCCTCTTATTAGATCCCTATTTTATAATGCCATGAGTTTATTATCTTTAGTATTAAGGCCCCGTTTAGGGGAAAAAATACTGAGTTTGTTGAGAAATGATTCTAAATTTTGAGAGTTGATAAAGTTCCAGTGTGGAGAAATAAATCTGAAAGGTTTTCTTTTGGTTTTGGATTTTAAGAATTAACTCAAAATGTTCGAGAATTAACTTGACCCAAGTCAAGTTCAGTTCAATTCAGAACAAATGTCATCTCGAGGCACTTCAAAGATACAGTCCAATTAGTGTCCATTTCACTGTAATCCAATAATAATCCTGTTCATTCCGTTCCAAATTAGTCCAGTTCATACAGAACAAATTTTTAAAAAGTATCCCAGCTAAGGAAACCAACAGATTTAAACTTCTCTCTGATTCAATCCCCCGTCCTGAGCGTGCACGAGGCGACTGTGGGTAGAAACAACTCCCTTTGAACAGGAAGAAACCTCCATCAGAACCAGAACCAGGAACCATCTGCCTGGACCAGCTGGGCTGAGAGGACAGGAAAGAGGGGACAACAAGCAGCGTAACAGCTGGTTCCTCAGAGAGGGGCCTGATAACTGAAGGCTCCTGCCTCCCAAACTGGCAGCTGGTTCCACAGAGAGGGGCCTGATAACTGAAGGCTCTGCCTCCCAAACTGGCAGCTGGTTCCACAGAGAGGGGCCTGATAACTGAAGGCTCTGCCTCCCAAACTGGCAGCTGGTTCCAATGAGAGGGGCCTGATAACTGAAGGCTCTGCCTCCTAAACTGGCAGCTGGTTCTAAAGAGAGGGGCCTGATAACTGAAGGCTCTGCCTCCCAAACTGGCAGCTGGTTCCACAGAGAGGGGCCTGATAACTGAAGGCTCTGCATCCCAAACTGGCAGCTGGTTCCACAGAGAGGGGCCTGATAACTGAAGGCTCTGCATCCCAAACTGGCAGCTGGTTCCACAGAGAGGGGCCTGATAACTGAAGGCTCTGGTTCCACAGAGAGGGGCCTGATAACTGAAGGCTCTGCATCCCAAACTGGCAGCTGGTTCCACAGAGAGGGGCCTGATAACTGAAGGCTCTGCCTCCCAAACTGGCAGCTGGTTCTACAGAGAGGGGCCTGATAACTGAAGGCTCCACCTCCCAAACTGGCAGCTGGTTCCTCAGAGAGGGGCCTGATAACTGAAGGCTCTGCCTCCCAAACTGGCAGCTGGTCCCACAGAGAGGGGCCTGATAACTGAAGGCTCTGCCTCCCAAACTGGCAGCTGGTTCCTCAGAGAGGGGCCTGATAACTGAAGGCTCTGCCTCCCAAACTGGCAGCTGGTTCCTCAGAGAGGGGCCTGATAACTGAAGGCTCTGCCTCCCAAACTGGCAGCTGGTTCCTCAGAGGGGGTCCTGATAACTGAAGGCTCTGCCTCCCAAACTGGCAGCTGGTTCCTCAGAGAGGGGCCTGATAACTGAAGGCTCTGCCTCCCAAACTGGCAGCTGTTTCCACAGAGAGGGGCCTGATAACTGAAGGCTCTGCCTTCCAAACTGGCAGCTGGTTCCACAGAGAGGGGCCTGATAACTGAAGGCTCTGCCTCCCAAACTGGCAGCTGGTTCCACAGAAAGGGGCCTGATAACTGAAGGCTCTGCCTCCCAAACTGGCAGCTGGTTCCACAGAGAGGGGCCTGATAACTGAAGGCTCTGGTTCCACAGAGAGGGGCCTGATAACTGAAGGCTCTGCCTCCCAAACTGGCAGCTGGTTCCTCAGAGAGGGGCCTGATAACTGAAGGCTCTGCCTCCCAAACTGGCAGCTGGTTCCACAGAGAGGGACCTGATAACTGAAGGCTCTGCCTCCCAAACTGGCAGCTGGTTCCACAGAGAGGGGCCTGATAACTGAAGGCTCTGCCTCCTAAACTGGCAGCTGGTCCCACAGAGAGGGGCCTGATAACTGAAGGCTCTGCCTCCCAAACTGGCAGCTGGTTCCACAGAGAGGGGCCTGATAACTGAAGGCTCTGCCTCCCAAACTGACAGCTGGTTCTACAGAGAGGGGCCTGATAACTGAAGGCTCTGCCTCCCAAACTGGCAGCTGGTTCCTCAGAGAAGGGCCTGATAACTGAAGGCTCTGCCTCCCAAACTGGCAGCTGGTTCTACAGAGAGGGGCCTGATAACTGAAGGCTCTGCCTCCCAAACTGGCAGCTGGTTCCTCAGAGAGGGGCCTGATAACTGAAGGCTCTGCCTCCCAAACTGGCAGCTGGTTCCTCAGAGGGGGTCCTGATAACTGAAGGCTCTGCCTCCCAAACTGGCAGCTGGTTCCACAGAGAGGGGCCTGATAACTGAAGGCTCTGCCTCCCAAACTGGCAGCCGGTTACACAGAGAGGGGCCTGATAACTGAAGGCTCTGCCTCCCAAACTGGCAGCTGGTTCCACAGAGAGGGGCCTGATAACTGAAGTCTCTGCCTTCCAAACTGGCAGCTGGTTCCACAGAGAGGGGCCTGATAACTGAAGGGTTTATTTGTTCACTCCTGTGGTGAAGGAAAGTGTCTGCCGGTGGGTTAGAAAACGTTTTGTAACGTGACTGTTGTCGTGGTGATGCTGCTGGTGTCATGGAAACGTAACTTGACCTCGTGGTTCGGGTGGCTCTCTCAGTCTGTGACTTTATGGGTTTGAGCTCCTTTAGATTCTGTGCTGAAGGATATCCTGTAATTGAAACCTTTATTTTTTTTGCTTTGCCTCCTTTTATTAGTGATTAAGTTATTAATTAGCCACTTCCTGCTCCGCTTCACGGGATAAGCTCCGCCCACTGAAGAAGGCAGGGCAATTCAAAGTGCTTTACAGCTACATAAAATCACAAGAAGGCAATAAAATCATTAAAAATAAATGAGTAAAAAATAAAAAAATAAATAAAAAAATGAATTACAGAAATAAATAAATAAAAATTTAAAAAAAATTTAAAACCCATTAGAAATAAGCATTAAATAATTAATTAAAAAGCAAAGAGTGCAGATAAAATACTTTCAGGTGTCATATGCACAGCTAAACAGAACTGTTTTCAGCCTGGATTTAAACATTGTCAGAGTTGAGGCCTGTCTCACATCTTCTGGAAGGCTGTTCCAGATGTTAGGGGCATAAAACTGAAACGCAGCCTCAGCTTGTTTAGTCCTGACTCTGGGCACCAGCAGGGGACCCCTCCCTGAGGCAGGAGACCCCTCCCTGGGGCAGGAGACCCCTCCCTGGGGCAGGAGACCCCTCCCTGAGGCAGGAGACCCCTCCCTGAGGCAGCAGACCCCTCCCTGGGGCAGGAGACCCCTCCCTGAGGCAGGAGACCCCTCCCTGAGGCAGCAGACCCCTCCCTGAGGCAGGAGACCCCTCCCTGAGGCAGCAGACCCCTCCCTGAGGCGGGAGACCCCTCCCTGGGGCAGGAGACCCCTCCCTGAGGCAGGAGACCCCTCCCTGAGGCAGCAGACCCCTCCCTGAGGCAGCAGACCCCTCCCTGGGGCAGGAGACCCCTCCCTGGGGCAGCAGACCCCTCCCTGAGGCAGCAGACCCCTCCCTGGGGCAGCAGACCCCTCCCTGAGGCGGGAGACCCAGGAGCTGTTTTAAAGTCTATTCCCAGCACATGTGCAGCAGTTGTTGCTCAGTTGGTTTAGTGTGTGTGTGTGTGTATGTGTGTGTGTGTGTGTGCGCGCAGTGTTCATGGAGATTGTCGGGGAGAAGTCTCGCCATTCGCTGCAGGAACACCTGCATCTGATCACAGCGCCCCTGCAGGTTGTCTGGGGGAAGGAGGACCAGGTGAGCAAACCCCCCCTGCAGCGATCATTCAAAAACATCAACATTTACACATTAAATTAGGGGTCCCCAACCACCGGGGGAGATTGGGGGAAAAATAAATAAATAAATAAATAATAATTATTTTATTTATTTTATTTATTTTTATTTAAAAAAAAAAAGACATGGAAATCGGGAATTCTTTCATTTCACTCGCTAGATTCTATACTTGGAAACTGCATAGATTGCATTATAGGAGGCCGATTGTGCACATTTATTTTTTTCACTGTCTGTCTGTCATCATATCCTAATTTGTAAAAGTGTCTGCTAAATGTAATGTCTGTTTAACGTAAAGTACAAAAAAAAAAGTAACCCCATCAACTTATCCTACACAAATAAATGAGACTAACTACACACATGAATCAATAAAGAAAAACGTAGGTAATGTAGGTAAATGAATAAACAAAGTAAATGAAAGTAATAATTACAACTAAAGTACACCTCTCTTATTGCATTAATAAACACATTACAACAGTTCGCCTCTTTTGACATGAAGCCGTGTAACATCCCATATCAGCAGCATCACTCTGAACATCTTCTTACCCCCTGCTGCGTTACACAGCTTCATGTCAGAAGAGGCGAACTGTCCCTTTAAGTTGAGGTTCATACAGCATCCTGACTTTTTGGGAATTGAAGTTGTAGTTTTGCAGTCGTAAAGCAGTGATTGAAATGTTGAGCTGTTGGTTGAACCAGGTGGAACATTAAAGGGTGTAAATGCACCAAATTTTAGACCAAACCTTCAAGAAATTCCACTCAGAGTCAGTTTGAAACTCTGTCTGGATTTTTTTGTGGAAATTTTCATGTTTAATCCGTCACAGAGTTGTTGAAAGTGTCCGAATGTCCGGCTCACACCCGTGTCTGCCCCGTCAGGTGCTGGATGTTTCGGGCGCCGCGGTGATCCAGGCGGCGCTGCCTCTCTCCCGGGTGCAGGTGCTGGACGACTGCGGCCACTCTGTGGCGTTGGAGAGGCCCAGGAAAATAGCCAAACTCATGGTGGACTTCCTGTCGGAGCACAAAGATGCTGACGCCAACACAAAGAAACTGTCCTGAGGAAACGACCTGCGGAGCGCGAATGATTTAAACTGCCGAGGAAATGAAGTTTCATAAAAGATTTATCTATGACTGTCTGGGAAAGTTTAACAAAACGCACACATGTACAACTGTAAGATGCTCCTTTTTTCAGCTGTTGGACTCGTCTCCGTTATAAATGTTAACGTAATATATCAAATCATTCCGTGTGAAGGATTTTAAAAAGTTCTCTTTCACAAACGGTTTCAGTTTGCTGTTGTTTTCAGTGGCTGTTTAAAGTCTCCTCCTGTGAACCAGACGCACATTTAACCTCGAACAAACATCTGCACTGAAACATTTAGACTGAAATGGTGACTGTTGAGGATTTCTATCCTGTGTATTTGTTTATAAACTGAAGATGGGTTTGATAAGTGATTTGTCTCTATAATTTTAGCTCTTGTTTAAACATTCCTTTTGGACTACTGGATTAAAACTGAATAAGTTGAGAAAAATCTTTGCTTTGATTGATTGAATGAAACTTCTGTGTATTTGTGTCTTGTAATATATACCATGACCACTAGGGGGCGACACAGCGCAGTTTATCTGTTGTCAAAGAGCATATAATGTTATCGTGATGCTCCACTCTGTACTCAAATCCAACAACCACCTGTTTTGCAGTTTAACGGGTTGTGAGAAGATTTAACTGAAGCACAATCAGTAAACGAGTTCAATTTAATACATTCCAGTCGAATTCATCACAATTATAAAATTGCATTATAAATATTCCACTTTAGTTAAGGTTTTAGGTACACATTTAATTCACTGAATCCTATGCTAATTTTTTAAAAACAAACATGAAATGTTAGAGGTGACTAAAAGGAACTAATTCCACGTTATGATTATGATACAAATTAGTGACTTAAATATGACAATGCACCATTAACGTTTTTAATGTGACTACTCTCGGCTGTAATTGGTCAGAATTGGCTTTTATAGTAGAAAATATTCTGTTTTTAAATATCTTAAGCAATATTGTGAACAGCATACCACGTTTCAGATTTCCTTTTTATTCCGTTTAAAGAAAGATTAAATACTCTCAAACAAACCGCGATGCTCGACATTTGTGACAGAGGAAGGCCTCTGTTTACACCTCCTGGGTATAACCGCGCATGCGCCTCCTGGGGATAACTGCGAGGCTAGGGAAACAGATGTGTCTATACTGGACAATGATTTTAGTATATCAGAATTAAAAATGGCTTTAAATAACACTGCATATTCTGCCCCAGGAAATGATTATCTATGCTATGCTATGTTCAAGCATTTACCTGAGGAAGTTCTAGGAATCATTCTCAAACTGGTTAACAAAGTTTGGGACAAGGGCAAATTGCCAAACGCATGGAAGAGCTCAACAATCCTCCCATTTCCTAAACCTGGAAAAGATGCAAGTAACCCAAGTAGCTATAGACCTATAGCTCTTACCTCACATTTAGGGAAACTGATGGAAAAATGATTGTGTCGCGTTTGAATTATTATTTAGAATATAAATGCCCACTCCATAAGTATCAAACTGGTTTTAGGAAACAGAAATCAACAACTGATGCACTAGTTAAACTAACTAATGAAATTGAAAAAACTTTAGTTATGAAAGAGGTTATGGTAGCTGCATTTCTAGATATTGAGAAAGCTTATGATACTATGTGGAGGGAAGGTTTGCTAATCAAATTGAGAAAAATAGGTATCAAAGGAAGAATGTATAACTACATACTGGACTTTCTGTCCCAGCGTACCTTGAGGGTTAGAGTAGGAGAAGCAATATCAAAGGAATTCATAGTGGAAAATGGAATACCCCAAGGAAGTGTAATCAGCCCAATTTTATTTAACATAATGATTAATGATATCTTTGAAAAACTGGGAGAGATGAATGAAGGGTTACTATATGCGGGTGATGCTGTCATTTGGAGAAGGGGGCGTAATATTTCATATACTACAGGTAAAATTCAGAAGGATAAAAACACTCTAGAGCAATGGGGAGTGGATTGGGGTTTTAAATTCTCTGTTCAAAAATCACAAATTGTATATTTTACAAGAAAGAAAGTTTCAGGAAATCATAAAGTAATACTATACAAGCAACCAGTTGAAAGAGGAGAGACATTTAAATACTTAGGAATATGGTTTCATATAAACTTACATGGAAACATCACATTGAGTATATAGAAACTAAATGCAAAAAGGTGTTAAATGTAATGAGGATGGTCTCTGGTCTTAGTTGGGGAGCAGATAGACAATCTATGTTGAATATTTACAAATCCCTGATAAGATCTACTATTGACTATGGCTGTATAGTATATAGTTCAGCTCGTAAAACATCCCTCCTAAAACTGGACAGAATACAATTTAAGGCCCTGAGAATAGCTTTAGGAGCTATGAAAACAACTCCTACAAGTGCGCTGCTGGTGGAAGCAGAGGAAACCCCACTCAGTTTAAGATTTAAAAAACTTTCCTTAACATATTGGGTTAGACTGCAGGGAAGTGTTAACAATCCAGCAACAACAGTGCTTCACGACTGCTGGGAGTATCTCAAGAAAACAAAGGGATTTGGATGGGACATTGATGATACTGCAGGTCAGTATGGACTAAAAGATCTAACGTTCAGCCCTGCATTAGCTATGAGCAGTGTTCCGCCATGGATTCTTCCTGCTCCTGAAACAAATATAAATCTACTGGAGGAAAAGAAAGATCATCCAGATCAGCAAAGCTTTGCAATAGTATGTAAAAACTATCTGAGTTCTTCATATCATGGGTACATACACATTTACACAGATGGATCAAAAGATATACAAAATGGACACTGTGGCATAGGAATATATATACAAGAATTCAACCAAACATATGGATACAGATTGAGTAATTTATTATCAGTATACTCAGTTGAAATAACAGGAATAATAACTGCTTTGAGGTGGATTGAGGAAGTTAAACCCCTTAAGTCAGTCATATGCACTGATTCAGTGGCAGTCTTACAAAGCCTTGTGTCAGGAAATTCAATAAGAGAAGACCTGGTTATAGAAATGAGACATCTGTTAGCACACCTTAGAAACCTTGGTATTGTAGTCCAGTTATGTTGGGTTCCAGCACATATTGGGATTAGAGGTAACGAAGTAGCTGACAAAATAGCCAAAAAATCTCTTAAACAAGATCACATAGCTATCCATATTCCATTGGGGAAAGGGGAAGCTAAAACAATAATTAAAGAGAAGACTACGGAAAGATATAATAGACAATATTTTAAAGTTCAGAGTCATGTTGGGGGGAAAAGGGTTACAGCAGTGGGTGTGAACAGAAGAGAAGAGGTAGTGTATACTAGACTGAGACTAGGGCACACAGGCCTTAATGCAACAATACAAATAATAGGGAAAAGTGATGGCCTTTGTGTTGACTGTAAGGTTAAAGAAGATGTAGATCATGTTTTATTTCATTGTACAAAGTATAATGATTGCAGAAAGGAATGGCTTGAAAAAGAAGAAGAATCAGGAATCCATAACATACTGGAGGAACAAGGAATGCAGAGAAATAGAATTAAGGCTCTTATCCATTACCTAAAGATAACAGATTTAATTAAAATAATTTAATATACGTTTTGGTTTGTTTGTTTATTTGATTTGATTCTGTTTATTTGCTTTAGTTATTTATTTTCTTATTTTAGTTATTATTTATCTACACTTCATTATGAAAAAGTGATATAGTCTGGCCAGTTCCTTTACACACTCCTGTACAGTAGGTGGCGGTATACACACTAAATGCTGTAACCCGCCATCAACAGAAGAAGAAGAAGAAGAAGAAGAAGGGTATAAGTGCGCATGCGCCTCCTGGGTGTAACGGCGTTTGCGCCGGCTGGATTACTGGGAGCAGAAAGTTTTAATGGTGGCGGACCTGCTGCTCGGAGCACGCTGTTGTCACTTCTCCACGTTGAAGTAGCTGGTGAGTGACACGCTGACACTTTTAGCTAAGCGGAACAACAATAATTAAAGACAGTTTATTTACTGATTAAACTTGCTGTTTAATTGAGCATGGGGGTGCTAACTGTTAGCTTAGTTGAAGCTAACAAGTTCACCTTGCTGCTGTTTGACTTCCTTAAAGTATTTTGAGCTTCATTTGGTAAAAATATTTCAACAACATTGGATATTTATTCTTGTTACAGCTTGGATTTGTTTTTTTAATCTATTCAGCCGACTAGTTTTACTTGGAAAGCTGTTAAAGTAATACTATGTAACATTTCTACCTTAAAATAACAGCTTGAAAAAATTTGTGCGGCTAGAATGAGTTTTAATATTACGATTGGCCTGAAAACAAATGGACCCCTCTCACGCTCCCAGGTACATTTGATTACTCTTATCTTCTCGGTCGACATAGCTTGCACCTTCTGACTCCTCGCCGGTTCGTCAACAAACGTGGAAAGTGAAAGAGAAAGGGTGTTGTATTTACGACAGTGCATTAAAAAAAAAAAAGTGTAATCTGAAAACTGGTGATTGTCTTTTTGTATTGTGTAACAAAAAATACATGATAAAAAATGTATTGAATTGAGTTGAATAGATAAATAACAGGTGGTTTCATCATACAAAATAGATTTTGGATTTAAAATTAAATTAAGTTGCTTTATTTTGGGGCTTTGGTAGGGCGGGGCATTTCTGACCCGTAGGACAAAGAGAGTAAACACAATGTTAAGACCTCACAAAGGGTGAATGTAGCTGATGCTCCACATGTCTTCAAATAATCACCGCTTAGCCTTTAATATGGAAGTTATTCTCCATCTATCCTAAGCAGACAAATCTTCCAGTTAACTGCCCCCCCATCTGCCCCCACAGTGCAAACAGGCACCCTCCTCATATTGCTCTGTATTCATACACATCTCCCATTAATGTAGTCCCAGTCACATCAGCACAAAAGTGTTTCTTATCCGATTAATCAAAGGAATAATTGATAGAATGCTCGATTCTCTGCTTTAGAAGGTTAAAATCAAACAAACAAAAAAAAAGATTGATCACCTCCAGAATGTAAATACGCGATAAAACGTGTTCAGTTCAGACGTGTTTAACCTGTTTTTATGGCTATAAAAACGCTGCGTGTAGGAGCTATTTGTAGAGTTAGTTTTTGGTTCTAGTTGTAAATTTAATTAGCTAATTATGAGTAACTTTATTTGATTAATTTCAGTGCTTTATTTAGATTAGATTTATGGCTAATATTCTTTTAGTTATATCAGACATTGTTCCTGGTCGTTTGTTTATAGATATCTTTGATTGTATTGGTCCCTGCATTGTAAAAATGGTGAATGCTTCTCTGATGTCTGGCTGTTTTCCTACTGCTCTGAAGCATGCTGTGGTCCATCCGCTCATCAAAGAGAGCAACCTTGATTCAGATGTGCTGTCTAACTTTAGACCCATCTCTAAACTGCCGTTTGTTTCTAAAGTCTTAGAGAAAGTTGCTTATGTCCAACTGCAGACTCATCTAGATCTTAATGAAATTGGTGAAAAGTTTCAGTCTGGTTTTAAATTGCGTCACAGCACTGAAACGGCCCTTTTAAAAGTTTTTAATGACCTTCTTTTAACTGTTGACGCAGGGAAATCGACAGTCCTATTGCTTTTAGACTTGTCCGCAGCTTCTGATACTGTGGATCACAGTATCCTTCTGTCCCGCCTGGACACACTTGTTGGCATTAAAGGTACAGCACTAAATTGGTTTCGGTCCTGTCTCTCTAATAGGAGTTTTTCTGTAAACCTTGGACAGTACTCCTCCAGTATGTCTCCTCTGAACTATGGTGTTCCCCAAGGGTCGATATTAGCACCTGTTCTTTTTGCCCTGTACATTACCTCCAAGCCTGTAGGGGGCGCTCCACAGTGGGCTTTTTGAGAAGTTACATTGTATCGCTTTAATAGATGTCGTTAAACGTGTCTTTGTTGTGTTTTGCTCCTGCCATGTTTAATGTTTACATCCCTCATCTTTGTGTTTGATGTTAAATGTGAAACAGTTGTTCAAACATGGATATAAATACAGACTGTAACAGAGTTTGTTCAGTTCTGAGCAGCTTTAAAGTGAATATCTGCTCTGAGCTCCTTTATTAAAACTTGTAAATGAAGATGTTTTTCTAACCGCGGTATTAATCAGAGGAAAAATATCCTAACTGGAAGCTGTGTTCCCACCACAGGAACTTTCCCCTGGAAGTAAACAGGAAACTAACTGCCAGGAAACAGAAATCTACAGAAACGTGTTGATGTAAAAACAGAATATGAAGCAAAAAAAAAAGAGTTAGTTCAGTTCTGAGCAGCTTTAAAGTGAATATCTGCAGATGTTTCCATGGTAACAGCTGCAGAGATTCACTGAAACATGTTCCAACATGAACATAAACCCAGAATCTGAGGCAGAACCAGAGTTAGTTCAGTTCTGAGCAGCTTTAAAGTGAATATCTGCAGATGTTTCCATGGTAACAGCTGCAGAGATTCACTGAAACATGTTCCAACATGAACATAAACCCAGAATCTGAGGCAGAACCAGAGTTAGTTCAGTTCTGAGCAGCTTTAAAGTGAATATCTGCAGATGTTTCCATGGTAACAGCTGCAGAGATTCACTGAAACATGTTCCAACATGAACATAAACCCAGAATCTGAGGCAGAACCAGAGTTACACTGGCAAAAAAAAAGAGAAAGAAAAACAGATCTATTGATCAGGACCTCTTAAAAAGCTTAAAGAAAGTCTGGCTGCTTGGAAGGAAAATATAAAGAAACGAGGGCTGGATTCAGACTTGTACACCGTACTGTAGTTCTAGAAATTCAAGTTTTCACCATCGTATTTGAGTTTAGTTTGGAGCCCTGACAGACAGGCTGGAGTGGCACAAAGCAATTAAACACAACATCTCTCCATCGGGGTTTGTTTTCAGTCTGCAGTCAGCTGATCGAACTGCCGCTGAGAGTCACCGATGCTTCAGTAGAATGAAAGCCGTGGACGAGCAGGAAGAATCTTCTGGTTACCGACGGGTCGTGTTGAAGAACGCTTCGCCGTACCACTACATGAAAGTCCACCTGTAAGTTTGTGTTCTGCTGTTTTTGCTCAGTAAGTGATGGTTTTTATTCCCCTCGTAAAACCGTATCAGACACACATGCTGAAGTGGCTGTGGGTGACCTCTGTGGGCTGACCTCTGTGGGCTGACCTCTGTGGGCTGACCTCTGTGGCTGACCTCTGTGGGCTGACCTCTGTGGCTGACCTCTGTGGGCTGACCTCTGTGGCTGACCTCTGTGGGTGACCTCTGTGGCTGACCTCTGTGGGCTGACCTCTGTGGGCGACCTCTGTGCGTGGACCTCTGTGGGTGACCTCTGTGGGCTGACCTCTGTGGCTGACCTCTGTGGGCTGACCTCTGTGGGTGACCTCTGTGTGCTGACCTCTGTGGGTGACCTCTGTGGGCTGACCTCTGTGGGCTGACCTCTGTGGCTGACCTCTGTGGGCTGACCTCTGTGGGTGACCTCTGTGGGCTGACCTCTGTGGCTGACCTCTGTGGGCTGACCTCTGTGGGTGACCTCTGTGTGCTGACCTCTGTGTGCTGACCTCTGTGGGCTGACCTCTGTGGGTGACCTCTGTGGGCTGACCTCTGTGGCTGACCTCTGTGGGTGACCTCTGTGGGCTGACCTCTGTGGGCTGACCTCTGTGGGTGACCTCTGTGGGCTGACCTCTGTGGGCTGACCTCTGTGGCTGACCTCTGTGGGCTGACCTCTGTGCGTGACCTCTGTGCGTGACCTCTGTGGGCTGACCTCTGTGGGCTGACCTCTGTGGGCTGACCTCTGTGGCTGACTTCTGTGGGCTGACCTCTGTGGGCTGACCTCTGTGCGTGACCTCTGTGGCTGACTTCTGTGGGCTGACCTCTGTGGGCTGACCTCTGTGCGTGACCTCTGTGGGCTGACCTCTGTGGGTGACCTCTGTGGGCTGACCTCTGTGGCTGACCTCTGTGCGTGACCTCTGTGGGCTGACCTCTGTGGGCTGACCTCTGTGGGCTGACCTCTGTGGCTGACCTCTGTGGGTGACCTCTGTGGGCTGACCTCTGTGGCTGACCTCTGTGGGCTGACCTCTGTGCGTGACCTCTGTGGCTGACCTCTGTGCGTGACCTCTGTGGCTGACCTCTGTGGGTGTGTCGTGTTTAGTGTTCTGGAGGATGAGTCGACCCGACTGAGTGCCGTGGAACTGAAGCACTTCATCATCACAGGCCTGAAGAATCTGCACGGAGAGGTGAGATCACGGCCCACAGATGGTGCCTCAGACCAGTGGTTTTCAAAGTGGGGGGCGCCAGGGGGCGCCAGGGGGCGCCAGGGGGGCCTCAGAAAATTGGAGTGAAGATAAGAAAAAATTAAAAATAGAATTTTTTTTTTTTTATATAATTTTTTTTAAACATCATTATAAAAAAATGTCACTTTTTTTTTTAATCAGTATTGTAAAATACAATTTATAATAATATATCATGCTTGTCTTTCTGATTGGCTGCCAGTCAAAACATGCTGGACCTGGCGGTTTGCGCTAGCGTAGCAAGCCAGACCCGTACAGCAAAAAGCTGTACAGCGTTCTGGTGAAGCTGGATAGCAGCGTGGGCGGGATAAACGGCTGTCTGTTAAAGCAATACAATGTAACTTCTCAAAAAGCCCATTATGGAGCTCCCCCTACATGCTTGGAGGTAATGTACGGTTACACTGTCGTGAATCTCTTTCTCTTCCTTGCTTCATCAGTCAACGTCTTCTTCTGTTTCTTCGGTGCCTCAGCCATGAAGATCGTACTGACAATGTTGCGCTAGCTTAGCCTTATACCTGGGAGCGTGAGAGGGGTCTATTTGTTTTTGCGGTAGGTGTGCCAGAAAGCAAGTCGAAGTACTTCCGCTCAGCTCCCGGGCCGGTCCAGCAAAGTTACATAGCGCAGTTTTTCCAGCTCAGACCCCCGAAGGGCATAGGAGACAGGCCAATCGTAATATTAAAACTCATTCTAGCCGCACAATTTTTTTCAAGCTGTTATTTTAAGGTAGAAATGTTACATAGTAGTGCTTTAAGTTGCCTCTGAACTCGACGCCACGCAATAGGATGGCGCAACAACCAATCAGAGCGTCGTGCCACCAACGGAGAAAGCTGGTAAATTAAACTTTTACCGTACCCGGTGGGCAAAACTCCGAAAACGTCCTTTTTTTTTTTTTTTTCAAGAAAAACTTAAGTGCAGTTATCTGTTCGTCTCACAAAGAAAAATGTAAATTTAAATCTTCTAGAGTCGCTGCCAAAGCCAAATGGAAAGACTGTTCGCCGGGCGCAGCCATTGTGTACCTCTCTGGAACTACACACTGAAACGTCGTCACTAGGTAGCCCCGCCTCCGACCCCGCTCCTCACCATTTGATTGGCCCGATTAAGTTTCGATTTTCAGCCTCGCAAAACGACCACAACTGACTAGACTAGCCCGGGAGCAAATTCAATTAGCGGTCGCTAGGGGCGTCTAGATTTCTAGGCTGTGTACTTCCTGCTCCGGTGTTCTATTCTCTTTATGTGCAGAGGATCTGAAAATGTTTAGGGTTAGTGGATCATGAGCTTGTTGAACGTAAATGGGTACCGACCGGTGTGTGTGTTTTTGGGGAGGTTGTGGTCTCCGGGGAGTCCACCGATTGTTTAAATCCTGCTCTGTGCTTCAGGTGGGAGCAGCGCTGAACTTTGACGTGTTGAAGTACGATGAAGACGCCCTGACGGCTTTTCTGCGTGTTTACAGCAGGTGAGCTTCGGCCGCAGGATGGAAGACGAGTTTCAAACCCCCTTTAAAGGAGCGATTTGTAAAGTTAGGTTTTGTTTTTTGGTTCTAGGCAGGGCAATTTTATTTATAGGCAATTCAAAGTGCTTCACAGCTACATAAAATCACAAGAAGACAATAAAATCATTAAAAAAAAAATAATAATAATAATACTGTAATAAAATAAATAAAAAACCCATTAAAATAATCATTAATTAATTTAAAAGTGAAGAGTGCAGATGAAACACTTTCAGGTGTCATACACAGCTGAACAGAACTGTTTTCAGCCTGGATTTAAACATGGTCAGAGTTGAGTTCTAGTTGTAAATTTAATTTGCTAATTATGAGTAACTTTATTTGATTAATTTCAGTGCTTTATTTAGATCAGATTTTTTTGCTAATATTTGTTTAGGATATTTTGGTAATTGGGTCACACTGGGCACCTGGAGTCCCAGCATGCACCTGGGTGGGCCGAGGGTTTTTTTTTTTTTTTATTATCAGGGAAAAGGAGAGAGCAGCAGGTTTTCTTTGTTCTTTTGTTTGTTTTATTGTTTTGGAAATAAATCATCAGAAAACAAGAATTCATCTTGGACTTTCATCTTCTTTTGCCTGCGTTAAACCACATCCCCCATGATGCATCAGTGGCCTTTTGATTTGGTTTGGTTTAAGTTGAATTAGTTTTTTATGGACAAATGGCCACTCGACCCTTTAAAGAAGGTGAAGCTGATTTTCTGTGTTTCCTTCCTTCAGTGGTTTGGTGAAGCTGATTTTCTGTGTTTCCTTCCTTCAGTGGTTTGGTGAAGCTGATTTTCTGTGTTTCCTTCCTTCAGAGGTTTGGTGAAGCTGATTTTCTGTGTTTCCTTCCTTCAGTGGTTTGGTGAAGCTGATTTTCTGTGTTTCCCTCCTTCAGCGGTTTGGTGAAGCTGATTTTCTGTGTTTCCCTCCTTCAGCGGTTTGGTGAAGCTGTGGAGCTCCCTGACTCTGCTGGGCTTCTACCAGAACCAGGCCTGTGCTTTCAGAGTGCTGCAGGTCAGATTTGCCACATTATTTTTATTTTCACTTTAACACTTTGACATACAGCCTTTACGTTTGTAGATCTTCATTCCACTTCCGTACAAAAAGTCGCTGCATTTGTTTAAAGACGAGTAAAAGTAAAACGCTCAAAACAAAGATGCTCCTCCTGTTAAGGCGAGACACTACAGCTGAATAGGGTAATGTTTTAAAATAATAGATATCACCATGAAACTTCCTCAGTTATACAAGTATGGGGAAAAAAATGTATTGCAAGTTTTAGAAATGTGTATGTTTAATTATGCAAATTAGGCATTATCTCATTAAATATGCGCACATTTGCATATATTTCCAGAAGATAGATCTGAACATGTGATAAAGCCAGGTGCAACATTCTGTTTTCATTTTGTTTACATACAAAATGAAAAGAAAATTATAGAAGGATTTCAGGATATCTGCTTTCATTTCCTAGGAAATCAAAATATACTGTCCATAGCCTAAAAAACAGCAATTTTCGCCATATTTTTTTATTATAATGTCACATAAATCAGGCCAGGAATGATTTATCAACAAATCCTTCTGTAAATATCTTCAGAATACTGCTAAGTGTATAACTGGAAAGTTTGGTGTTAGTAGGTGCTCCATAGGCTGAGATATTGAAACTGGAAAAATACAAAAAACTGATTTTGAGAAAACGACATTTAAAGATTTAAATTGGGGAATTCATTTTGGTAAATTTGGGCGAAACGTACTGCCGTGATTAAACAAAATGTGATGAAATAAACATTTAATTCATGTTTTCAACGTTTTCTTTATAACAGGTTGAAAGAACACATGTTGAAGGAGTAAACTGGCCCAAAATCTCAAAATTGAACCACTGCATGAAAAATCCCTGTTTTTGCCGGCCGTGTCTCGCCTTAACCAAGGTGATAATCTATATACAAACAAGTATTATTAATAAATGCAAAATAAGATGCAAATATAGAGAAAACATACGAATCTTACAAAGTCAGGATCTGCATTGCCCACAAAGATTAGTCATTAACTTCTTTATCTATTAAAGCGATACTCCGGAGTAGATTCACCCTGGGGTCATTTGAACCGTGACATCCAGCCAAGTAGCCCACCCGCAGTTTTTCCGATATTGGCTGAACATCAGCTGAGTTACTGAGTTATCCCGAATAGCTTCGTACAAGGGTTAATGGATCCTGGTCCGTATCTCCAAAATTACCACACTAAAATCACATGCCATGACACCAAACTTCTACAGTAGTACAAATATGGTCTGTACTCACAAAGCGATGCATTTGGAAGTTTGTACATAGTCCAGGAGTTTATTATTATCAACACAAGCAATGGGCAATGTTATACAGGCACAAACTATGCTGTTTATAATTTATTAATTACTGTACACTAGCACTGATAACGTGGAGGTGCGTCGCTTACTTAAAAAAATCCGGGTTACTGTAATTTTGAATTTTTGTCATAAAGTGGGTGTTACTGACGTCCTCGTGGTGCTACTGCCACAGACAGCCCACAGACCTGCTGCCTATTTATTCATTCGGCTAAAATTCAAAATTAGTAACCCGGATTTTTTTAATTAAGCGACGCACCTCCACGTTATCAGTGCTAGTGTACAGTAATTAATAAATTATAAACAGCATAGTTTGTGCCTGTATAAGCTTGCCCATAGGAAACCGTTTCATGGCCGAATATCTCAAGAGAGCAGCCAGACGCCTCTCGAATATCTTCGGAACAGCTCCAAATTACCAACAACAAGCAGGGGTGAGTAGAACATCATGTTATAATGTGAAATCAAGGGCCCAATGTCAAAAAAACGCTCTTGTCCTTTAAAGGGGAACTCCGGGGCATTTGAAGCGTGTTTCCATTGCTAGAGGTTGTCAAATACTGCCAGTAGGACACAGAGAGATGCGTATTTGCGCTCCCTGTGTGGAGATCGCTCTGTCCGCACAGCATGTCATGCGAGGCTAATACGTGGTGGCTAAGGGGCAAGAGCTAACCCTTCCACGTAAAACAACAACTTGCACACTGCAGAAACGTCACACCACTTTATAAACCATCCGACAATAAAGTCACAAGCCTTACCATCAAAACCATATGCATGGTTCTTACATTACTGGCATGGGGACGTTACAAAACAACTTTATAAACAGCATGTAACTCACCGGCTGGTTGTAGGCTCGCGCATGTGAAAGCCCAAAAGAGTCGATGGACGATACTCCCATATACAAAACAATTATCTTCTCTAGAAAAACTGCGTTCAAGTATTTAAAACATTACAACAATATTACTGGGCATGTATTGTTGTAATGTTTTAAATACTTGAACGCAGTTTTTCTAGAGAAGATAATTGTTTTGTATATGGGATTATTCTCCATCGACTCTTTTGGGCTTTCTCATGCGCGAGCCTACAACCAGCCGGTGAGTTACATGCTGTTTATAAAGTTGTTTTGTAACGTCCCCATGCCAGTAATGTGAGAACCATGCATATGGTTTTGATGGTAAGGCTTGTGACTTTATTGTCGGATGGGTTATAAAGTGGTGTGATGTTTCTGCAGTGTGCAAGTTGTTGTTTTACGTGGAAGGGTTAGCGCTTGGCCCTTAGCCACCACGTATTAGCCTCGCATGACATGCTGTGCGGACAGAGCGATCTCCGCACAGGGAGCACAGATTTGCACCTCTCTGTGTCCTACTATCATTATTTGACAACCTCTAGCAATGGAAATGCGCTTCAAATGCCCCGGAGTTCCCCTTTAAATTGCGTCACAGCACTGAAACGGCCCTTTTAAAAGTTTTTAATGACCTTCTTTTAACTGTTGACGCAGGGAAATCAACAGTCCTATTGCTTTTAGACTTGTCCGCAGCTTTTGATACTGTGGATCACAGTATCCTTCTGTCCCGCCTGGACACACTTGTTGGCATTAAAGGTACAGCACTAAATTGGTTTCGGTCCTATCTCTCTAATAGGAGTTTTTCTGTAAACCTTGGACAGTACTCCTCCAGTATGTCTCCTCTGAACTATGGTGTTCCCCAAGGGTCGATATTAGCACCTGTTCTTTTTGCCCTGTACATGCTCCCCCTGGGTTCCATTTTTAAAAAGCACAAAATCCCTTTTCACTGCTTTGCAGACGACGTTCAAATTTACCTGCCTGTAACCGCCAATGACAGCCAGTCGGCAGTAAAAATGCTGCAGGGTTGTCTTGTGGAGGTACAGGCATGGTTGAAATTGAACTTTCTGAACATAATTAAAGATAAAACTGAGATTCTGGTGTTCGGACAAAGTAATCCCCTGCATGGACATGACAGTGTGATTGGCCCGCTGTCCTCCTGCTGCCGTCCTTCTGTTAGGAATCTGGCTGTGATGGTTGACCCTCTGTTTACATTTGATCAGCGCTGTCATCAAGGCCGGCTTCTTCCAGCTGAGGACTCTTGCCAAGATTAGATCTTATCTTCCTCGGGCTGATTTTGAAAGAGCAATTCACGCATTTAGAACATGGCGTTTGGATTACTGTAATTCTTTATATGTAGGGTTGGACCAGCGTTCTCTGCAGCGTTTACAGGGCGTCCAAAACGCTGCAGCCCGCCTGCTGACCAGAACAAAGAGGCGCGAATCCATCACCCCAGTCTGGTGCGCCCTTCACTGGCTCCCTGTCGGCTTTCGGGTCAAATTGAAGGTTTTATTGATTGTTTTTAAGTGTTTAAACTCCATGGGCCCGTCTGATTTAAGTGAGCTGCTGCAGCCCGACACTCCACCCAGAGCCCTGAGGTCAGCTGACCGGCTCCTGTTGGCTGTTCCCAAAGCTAAAGCCCAGAGGGGATGGAGCTTCTCTGTGGCAGCCCCCAGCCTGTGGAACAGCCTCCCGTTGTCTGTTAGATCCTCTGTCTTTAGTTCAAATCCGGACTGAAAGCACATCTCTTTTCCCTGGCCTTCCATAGCTGAGTTCACCTTGGCTTGGTACTTGTATTGTTATTGTTACTGTTATTGTTATTTTATTGCTAATTTTATCTCATATTTTATTTTTATCTGTGTTGAAAGTCATTCCTATTGATTTTATTGATGACTCTCGTGATGCAGTTGCTGTTGTGAAGCACTTTGGTCAGCTGAGGCTGTTTTAATGTGCTATATAAATACACTTTGAATTTGAATTTGAAAAAATTTGAATATTTGTTTAGGATATTTTGGTAATTGGGTCACACTGGGCACCTGGAGTCCCAGCATGCACCTGGGTGGGCCGAGGTTTTTCTTTATCAGGGAAAAGGAGAGAGCAGCAGGTTTTCTTTGTTCTTTTGTTTGTTTTATTGTTTTGGAAATAAATCATCAGAAAACAAGAATTCATCTTGGACATTCATCTTCTTTTGCCTGCGTTAAACCACATCCCCCATGATGCATCAGTGGCCTTTTGATTTGGTTTGGTTTAAGTTGAATTAGTTTTTTATGGACATTTGGCCACTACAGTGCGTGTTCCTGTTTGTAGCTCTAAAGTTCTCCTTGTGTTGCCTTCAGGTGTCTCCGTTCCTGCTGGCGCTGACGGGAAACAGCCGTGACCTGCAGCTCGACTGAGGTGGGCGGAGCTTCCTTCTTCACCATGACCTTCGTATGGAGGAGCGCCTTTAACAGGCTCCGCCCCCCCCTCGGCCGGCGGCTGCACGTGGGCCAGCGGGCCTCGCTGAGCAAAGCGTTCTCCGCCCGCGACGTGGAGCTGTTCGCCGAGCTGACGGGCGACACCAACCCGCTGCACGTGGACCCGGCCTACGCCCGCACCACCGCCTTCGAGAGGCCCATCGTGCACGGCGTCCTCATCAACGGGCTGATGTCGGCCGTGCTCGGCACCAGGATGCCCGGGCCCGGCTGCGTCTTCCTGTACCAGGAGATCCGCTTCCCGGCGCCGCTCTACGTCGGGGAGGAGGTGCTGGCCGAAGCCGAGGTGCGCAAGGTCAAGATGTCGTTCGCCTACATCGGCGTGACGTGCTCCGTCATAGACAAAGTGGTGATGGAGGGGGAGGTGATGGTGATGATGCCCGCGGAGCAGCAGCAGAGGCAGTGAGAGGAGGAGGAGGAGGAGGAGGAGAAGGAGAAGGAGGAGGAGGAGGAGGAGGAGAAGGAGAAGGAGAAGGAGAAGGAGGAGGAGAAGAAGAAGAAGGAGGAGAAGAAGAAGGAGGAGAAGGAGGAGGAGAAGGAGAAGAAGGAGGAGAAGGAGGAGGAGAAGAAGAAGAAGGAGGAGAAGAAGAAGGAGGAGAAGGAGGAGGAGAAGGAGAAGAAGAAGAAGAAGGAGGGGAGGGGGATTTAGTTTGGTTTGCAGCAACGAGCTTGAATGAGTTTGATTATGACAGAAGAAGAAGAGATTAGACCCAACAGCTGATAATTATTCGTTCAGTGTGTTTTTATTTGTCAGCTCTGCCGTGTGTTTTGTTTAAAGTGTGGAATAAAATCCTTCGTTCCTCTAATTTACGCTGATTTCATTGTTTCTCTGCTCAGCACATGAAGGGCAGTGATCCACGAGATGGCCTTTAAATCGGATAATTCAGTCAATATTTAGATGAGTTAACGCAGGTTTTATTTATTTATTTTTTAAATTAAATTTAAAAAAACACTTTTTGGGGAGCTTTTGTGCCTTTAATGGAAAGTTCAGAGAGACAGGAAGCAGGGGGCAGAGAGAGGGGGAACAACACGCAGCACAGGGCCAGCCGATGTGGAACTCAAACCGGGGCCAGCTGCAGCGAGGACTATAGCCTCTGTTTTATTATTTATTTTACTATTGTAAAAGTCTGTTGCTCACAGGCTTTTATTTTGTAATAAATGATTCATTTTTGGATTTTGCGTACAAATGCGATTAATCGTGATTAATCAGGGAAATCATGCGATTAATTAGAGTAAACATTTTAATCGCTGCCCGGCCCTATTTTTAATAGAAACAGATATTCAAATAAATCAAAAATGGTACATTTTAAAATGAATTCCATAACAAGGTGTTCATTTTCACATGAGAAAACACCTGATTTCTTTGAATAATTAAAGGAAAACCTACAGAGGAATAAAATCCAGAAATGTGTTATTTAATGTCATTAAATATATAGTTGAGTTTATTTAGTGGGTCAGAGTTTTTTTTTGCTTTTAATAATTCTAGAAATAGTTTTCTTTGCATTGATGTTCAGAAGTGACAGTTTGATGAATACAGCCCCCATAAAAAAATGGAATAAACACTCATGGAGGATGTTCATTAAACTGCTTTACTTTGTAGAAAGAAAACATCTTCACAGCTGAATATTCTGGCTTTTATTTATTTATATATATATATATTTATTTGTACTTTCTGATCAAATTGAAAGGAAAATGATGATGGAATCATGAACCAAACTTGGTTTCAGCTCCTGTTCTTTGAGTTCTTCACTCATGAAATTAATAATTCTCTCTCCTTTATACTTCATACCCACAAACTGTTGAAAAAGCCACAAGTTAAAACTATTTTTTTCTCTAGAATCAAACCTCGTCTCTTCTTTAGGGGCGAGAGGAAATTAGTCACCACTACTTTTAGGCCTGCGACGGATAATGATGCCGTTATTTACATTACATGCATGCAATCACCTGAATCCTAAGGAGCTCATTATATGATTTTAAGCTAATTTTAATTGTTCTACAAGCCGAGAAGTCTGGCTGTAAATACTATGACTGAGCATCCGGTCCCTGTCTGACCTGTGATGAATAAATAATCTGTTCAGAGGTTTTGTTTTTAAGATTTTGATGTTTTAATACGTGTTGTTCTATGGTTCTACTTATAGGTGTTGTACTTTTGGTGTAAAATGGCCTGAACTGCTGCCTATCTTGATCAAAATAAGATTTTTAATCTCAAGAGTTGGAATCCTAATTGATGGATTTAAATTAAAACGTCCTGCTTTCAAAGCTCAAGAAGAAGTGTGACTCATTTTTTAATAAATGTTTATTTCACACGGCTTATTTTGCATTTGTTTTGGTGTTTTGCTTTTTTTTATTTACAATAGCTTTAGATAGATATAGTATTTTTCTTTCTTCCTTCAGGACTTTTATAAACACTTCCTCCGCCAGACCAGCAGATGGCGCTGACGCCTCAATCACGTGGTTTCCAAACGTCCCAATTATTGACAAATCGGCGCTTCCTGGTTACAGTAAATCCAGCTAACAGTTAGCAGCAGGTTGACTCTTCCGTTGGTGCTCAGCGGAGCTCCGTCTCGGTGCCGGTGACAGACGGACGTTTGGCTCGGACTTTCCCCGCTGATCCCCCGGGATGTCTTTCATAAAGAAGCCGGCCCCCGGCAGGCTTCTGCTGGACGACACCGTGCCCCTGACGGCGGTGATCGAAGCTAGCCAGAACCTGCAGTCCCACACGGTGAGTGCTCACTGGAAACCAACTGGTTCAATTATCGGACAGGGCTTCTTTTTGCCTCCTTTTTTTGTTGTTGTAACGTATTTGTTTAAATACAAACCACCTCAGATTACCAGAGTCAACCATTGCCACTTACAGTCAGATGACATGTCTTTATAACTCGATTAGCTCGTCTGAAATAACGATGTAATTCCATTATCGGACATCTGACTCGGGTTCGTGTTTTGTTGCCACTGATTAAGCAACTTCCTGGCAGCTTTTCAGAGCTCAGCAAGCTGCTGAAATCAAGAGATTTACAAAAGAGTATTGACACCGATTGGCTCTCTGCCCAGAAGCCAGAAAAACCTCCAAGAAACCGGTATTTCATCATGTTGTGAAGTCCTTTATGAGCTGTGAATTCTGTGTCTACACAGGTTTACTTTCCTTTGAGTAATTTAACGCTTGCTAATAATCCAAATCAAATCAAATCAATTTGTAGCACATTTCATGTACAAACAGTTCAAAGTGCTTCACATAAAATAAAAGCATTGCAGCAGGGAGTGGAAGAAGCATTAAAATACATAAAAGAATATAAAAAGAAAAAATAAAATCATTTAAATGAATTTAAAAACCAGCAACAGTCCAGATAAGTTCAAAGATATCGTGCAGATTTCATGCATAGACACATGAGAACAGAAATGTTTTTAACCTGGATTTAAAAATGTCTCCATTTGGTGAAAGTTTAATCTCCACTGGCAGTTTGTTCCACTTGTTTGCAGCATAACAGCTAAATGCTGCTTCTCCATGTTTAGTCTTAATAAACATAAGTCTTTAGTAATAATGATGTCCTACATTTAAACAAAATGAGTGTTTTCTTTTGTGTTCATAATGATCTGATCTCACCTTCGGCTTGTTGTAGTCTCTCCTCTAAAAACATGCACATCGCAGCTCCTGCAGAGCTAATTCTGGAGGTGGTTGGAAATGATGAGATTTAACTGAAACAGGGACTTCTGTGTGATGTTAAACATCTCGACTGAAGGTGGGAGTGACCACTAATAAGTATTTACGGTGTTTGGAGTTGTTTGTACCCTGATAAGTGGCGTTAAAACAACGTGGATGTCCAACAAACGACAGACGGGACTTCTGTCCGATAATGGACGCACCGCGCGGTTTGTTGTTGACAGTCCGGCTGGGATCAGCTGAGCTACCTGTTAGCTTAGCATGCTAACGTCAGGCATCCTTCGTGGCAGTTTGTGCTGTTGCAAACAGGGAAAAATCCACCGTAACACCATAGGATAGACTAATAAAACACACATTTATATTATTGCATTATTCTACATTTATAGTGGTTTATTTTATTGCTTATTTCGTGACTTTTTTTTACCCTTTGTGTCAATAAACAGAAGCAAGTTTGTGTTATTACGGAAAACAGTTCCAATTAGAGTCATAATAATAATATATAATAATGATATTAGAGTCATTAGCGTTTGTGTTCTGTCCTGTGATTAGTCAGTAATGGATAGTCCTTATTTCCCTTGAATCAGCACTTATAAACCACTGACTGTAAGGTTAGTTTTAAATGTCAACATTATGCAGTGTGGGCACAGATGTGGATAAATTCAGTGTTAGTTCACATCTGAAATAAAACTAAATGTTCAATTCATTTTTATTTATATAGCGCCAAATACAACAAATGTCATCTCAAGGCACTTAGATAATAAAGTCCAATTCAAGTCAATTGGAATTCAATTCATTGTAATCATAATTATTCATAAAATAATCCAAAAAAGTTGTGTCTCTTTGTTTATGCATGGCTGTTTATTTCGGTAAATATCTGTTTATATCGGTAAATTAACTCGTTATCTCGAAGAAAACCATCAAAACAATTTTTATACGTACCACGTCCGCTCTGGGCTTCCGTAGCTTTGGGTCTGAATTGATCCCAAATCTCTCTTATCCCCACATTTAAGGTCTGTACTCCCATAGAGTCTAACTCGTTGAGATAATTTACATAACAAGTAACACGTGGCCAGAGATTACTGTTCAGCTGCAAACTACATGACAACATGACATCCGCAGACAACATCTGAGCCTGAGGTCCAGCTGAGTGCACGGCTGTGAGTGTGGACACGTTAGCACCTTTAAAATGGATTCCTTTGGCGATAAATCAGAGTTGGCTCCGAGGTGAAGCCTCTGTAAGGCAGGGGAGCTTACAGGTATAAATTACAACACAATGGAGGTTTAGCAAGCACCTTCCAGCCACTGTCCTTCAGTCTTCAGAGAGTATGTTCCAGCTGCAGGGGGATCACACTGCTCAGCCTCCCCAGGAAGGTTTACTCCACAGTGTTGGAGAGGAGCTATAAATCTCTAAATGAACCATGTGATCACCATAATTATTCTGTTGTGTGATAAGTTGACTGATAATTTGCATCTGATTAGAGTTAATGTTTTGGTGATGTGTGTTTTCATGCTGGCGTTGTTTCTGTCTCTCAGGAGTACATCATCCGAGTCCAGAGGGGCGTGTCTTCAGACGACAGCTGGCAGGTAAATGCACCAATCACAAGCCGAGGAGTCAGATGGGGCGAAAAGCCCGCTGAAACAAAAGTTAGGCTGTGTTCGAAACTGCCTACTGCATACTGCATACTACATACTGCATACTGCATACTACATACTGCATACTGCATACTGCATACTACATACTGCATACTGCATACTACATACTGCATACTGCATACTACATACTGCATACTACATACTGCATACTGCATACTACATACTGCATACTACATACTGCATACTGCATACTGCATACTGCATACTGCATACTACATACTGCATACTACATACTACATACTACATACTGCATACTACATACTGCATACTACATACTACATACTACATACTACATACTGCATACTGCATACTGCATACTGCATACTGCATACTGCATACTACATACTGCATACTACATACTGCATACTACATACTACATACTACATACTACATACTACATACTGCATACTACATACTGCATACTACATACTACATACTACATACTGCATACTACATACTGCATACTACATACTGCATACTGCATACTGCATACTACATACTGCATACTACATACTGCATACTGCATACTGCATACTGCATACTGCATACTGCATACTACATACTGCATACTGCATAGTGCATACTGCATACTGCATAGTGCATACTACATACTGCATACTGCATACTACATACTGCATATTACATACTGCATACTGCATACTACATACTACATACTGCATACTGCATACTGCATACTACATACTGCATACTGCATAGTGCATACTACATACTGCATACTGCATACTACATACTGCATATTACATACTGCATACTGCATACTACATACTACATACTGCATACTACATACTGCATACTACATACTGCATACTGCATACTACATACTGCATACTGCATACTTCCATACTGCATACTGCATACTACATACTGCATACTGCATACTGCATACTACATACTGCATACTACATACTGCATACTGCATACTTCCATACTGCATACTGCATACTTCCATACTGCATACTGCATACTGCATACTTCCATACTACATACTGCATACTGCATACTACATACTGCATACTACATACTTCCATACTGCATACTGCATACTGCATACTACATACTGCATACTGCATACTGCATACTTCCATACTGCATACTGCATACTGCATACTGCATACTGCATACTGCATACTACATACTACATACTGCATACTGCATACTACATACTGCATACTGCATACTTCCATACTGCATACTGCATACTGCATACTACATACTGCATACTGCATACTACATACTACATACTGCATATTACATACTGCATACTGCATACTGCATACTACATACTACATACTACATACTGCATACTGCATACTGCATACTACATACTGCATACTACATACTGCATATTACATACTGCATACTGCATACTACATACTGCATACTGCATACTACATACTACATACTACATACTACATACTACATACTCATCGATCAGACAGTATGCAGAGCGTTTACCCACAATGCATTTCGCTCCTGCCCGAGCCGAAATCAGCCGGCCTGAAGCTGATTTCTCTTAAGCTCTAAACTCTGTAAACTTTAGCAACATTTGAAACATTTTCAGGTGAGAAAGTAGTCGTTTAGATCCCCAACGTGTTGAAAACCTGACAAAATACCGGCTGTTTACCATTTTGTTCCCACGAATTCGGCGCTACTAAAGCTAGCCGCAGTGAGCAACGCACTTCCTGTTATTTTCACAAAATAAAATACTCGTTGCCTTTTATCATAGGGAAAGCCATTACCATACAACTGGTGCTTTTGTTTTGAAAACAGGAAGTGAACCTACCCTCGTTGTAGCTAGCTTGAAACTGCCGTTTTGACAGGAAATGACGATCGGCGACGTCACGTTACATTGCATCTTGGGTAGTTTGAGTATGAGTAGTAACCTCATGATGCATACCCAACATTTAGGAGAATCTAGTATGCATCCAGGAACTTCTGCTTACTCAAACTCGCATACTAACTCAGAAAGTTAGTAGGAGTAGTAGGAGAAGTATGCGGTTTCGAACACAGCCCAAGGCTTACTATTTCCTGGGCTTTCATCGCCTTGTAACCTCATATTTGTACATCCACACCAGCAAATCGTATTTGTTTTTTCTCTTTTGACTTCTCTTTATCTCTGAACTTTTACACCAAAGAAGAATGATCTCATGAGGCATGCTCAGAATCTTCTTCTTTGTATTGTCTCGTTATCGCCAACTGACTGTTTCAGGAGTTGTGAGAATTTTCCGTATTCTCGTCCGGGAAGAGATAAATTATTCTGAGTAGTGAAGCCAAGGCCAAAATAAAACAGGAGTTTTTTTTGTTTTGAAGCCTCCAGTTTGTTTTCCCTTCAGTTAGGAATCAAAACAACTTGCATAAGACTTGAGTTCACTGGTTAATGAACCTATTGGCCTGTCTCCGTCTAACATCTCATTACTTATACTCCCTAACGCGTCGATCACTGAACAAATGTGCCTTTCCTTAAAGGAGAAGTTTGATTCCTTTAAACCTGGATCTTATTTCTGGCATAAAACACGTTCATCTACTCACCGATAACAGTTTGGTGAAAGTCGGCGTCCAACAACAACAGGGCAGCTCTGAGCTAACAGTACTATAGTTCACGTTCATTCATTCATTGGTCTTAAAGTCTAGACTGTTGCTTGTTTTTAAATTTATTTAAATGATTTTATTTGTTTCTCTTTATATTCTTTTATGTATTTTAATGCTTCTTCCACTCCCTGCTGCAATGCTTTTATTTTATGTGAAGCACTTTGAATTGTTTGTACATGAAATGTGCTATATAAATAAATTTGATTTGATTTGATTAAGTATTGGTGAAATAAAGACAAATAATGCCTTATTTAGAGGCTGTATTGTCTCTGCCCTGTTCTCTCCCGTTATATAGATATATGCCGATCTCCAGTGAACTAAATATCTTATCGGTGAGTAGATGAACGGATTTTATGCCAGAAATAAGGTCCAGGTTTAAAAAAACAAAAAACAACGAAATTCTCCTTTAATGATGGAACTGTTTTGAAAAGTGATCAGAAGGAGTGAACTCATCTAATGACACCGTGATGAATGACAGAAAAGAATGAATCAACCCTGAGCTGACTCAACTCTTCCTTTACTTGGTCAATGTCTCGACCAAAGAAAAACTTTCAGTTCTGGCCTGAAAAAAAGGGAAGAATGTGAAATATTGGTTGTAAGAAAGAGTTCTTGTTTTATTGAACAGTCATTCTATGGTATTATGTAACTGAGATAATTCATCTCATCTGAAGATGTTTTTATTTCATACTGAACAAAATTGATGATTTACGTTAATTAGGCTGTGTTCGAAACCGCCTACTGCATACTTCCATACTACATACTTCCATACTGCATACTTCCATATTACATACTGCATACTACATACTGCATACTTCCATACTGCATATTGCATACTGCATACTTACATACTGCATACTACATACTGCATACTTCCATACTACATACTGCATACTACATACTGCATACTACATACTGCATACTACATACTGCATACTGCATACTTCCATACTGCATACTACATACATACTGCATACTTCCATACTGCATACTACATACATACTGCATACTGCATACTTCCATACTGCATACTACATACATACTGCATACTGCATACTTCCATACTGCATACTACATACTACATACTGCATACTACATACTGCATACTACATACTTCCATACTGCATACTACATACTGCATACTACATACTGCGTACTACATACTGCATACTACATACTACATACTACATACTGCGTACTACATACTGCGTACTACGTACTGCATACTGCATACTACATACTGCATACTACATACTGCATACTTGCATACTGCATACTTCCGTACTACATACTACATACTGCATACTTCCATACTACATACTTCCATACTGCATACTACAAACTGCATACTACATAGTGCTGGGCGGTATGACCAAAAATACATATCACGGTATTTTTTTCATGCATAATTAGGTGTTCACAGCATTTTCTACAGATTGAGAACAGAATTAAAAATTAAAATAAAAATTCTTAAAAAATAATTCCTTCGTTAATAATTGGTCACACAGAACTTTGATCTTCATTGTAAACAAATGAATAACATTAATTACACTGGTGGGGCTGTTCAGCTGTTTCAGACTGATACCTCCGGTTCAGGCTGCTCCTCATCCTCAACACGCACGTCTCTCTTTCAATCGCGGAAAATATCTTTCAATACTCATCTGGATTAATGCAGCAAACATTCAGTGTAAGAGTTTAAAAAACTACTTTATTTGATTCACAGCTGCTAGTGTTTAGACCTCGACAACCCAACTACATTTATTTTTTTTACGGCAAACTTGCGACTAGTTAACTTTATAAAGAAGGCGTAATCGCTTGTTTGCTATGGGTCGGGTCGGGACGGGACGGGACAACATTGTATTAAAAATATAAAATATTTTTATAGGACTTTTTAATGTGTGACTTTATAAAGGTGCACGTGATACCAACCTTTCGTGAATTTCGCCAGCCGTCTTCTTTCGGTTGAGCTAATCTAACGCGACGCTGAAGCTAGCAAGCTTCCAGGGAAGCACAGAGGGGAGGGGCTGTGTGTGTGTGTGTGTGTGTGTGTGTGTGTGTGTGTGTGTGTGTGTGTGAGTAGGCTATGTGAGAGAGACGGAGGGAGAGCAGGGAAAGGAAATGCAGCTTAATGAATACGAGTATTTTTTAAATAGCGTTAAAAATAGACAGTAAACATGCGTTTTTAGAAGCGCAACACTGAAAAGGGTCCCATCTCAAACAATGTCGCGCGACGCAGCGTTCCCCCCGTTGTGTAATCAAATACACCGGTATGGCGGTATATTAAAAATTCATATCATAACGAAATTATAAACCGGTATTCGGTGTGAACCGGTATACCGCCCAGCACTAATACTACATACTGCATACTACATACTGATCGATCAGACAGTATGCAGAGCGTTTACCCACAATGCATTTGGCTCCTGCCCGAGCCGAAATCAGCCGGCCTGAAGCTGATTTCTCTTAAGCTCTAAACTCTGTAAACTTTAGCAACATTTGAAACATTTTCAGGTGAGAAAGTAGTCGTTTAGATCCCCAACGTGTTGAAAACCTGACAAAATACCGGCTGTTTACAGTTTTGTTCCCACGAATTCGGCGCTACTAAAGCTAGCCGCAGTTAGCAACGCACTTCCTGTTATTTTCACAAAATAAAATACCCGTTGCCTTTTATCATAGGGAAAGCCATTACCATACAATTGGTGCTTTTGTTTTGAAAACAGGAAGTGAACCTACCCTCGTTGTAGCTAGCTTGAAACTGCCGTTTTGACAGGAAATGACGATCGGCGACGTCACGTTACGTTGCATCTTGGGTAGTTTGAGTATGAGTAGTAACCTCATGATGCATACCCAACATTTAGGAGAATCTAGTACGCATCCGGGAACTTAAAAAAGTTAGTATGAGTAGTAGGAGAAGTAGGCGGTTTCGAACACAGCCTTAGTAAATTTCCGCGTCGTATCGACGCGTATGTTCACTGACAGTTGAGCTAAAGACTGTAAACAAAACGCCCACATGAATAAAACGATTGTGACAAAAGGCAGACTGTTGAGTTTGGACAGATTTTTGGGACCATTCTTTACCCTCAACTTGATTTGGAAGCAGATTGTGATCTTACAAAACATTTTTATAAGAGAAGAACTCCTTAAACTTGATTAATGAAGCTAACTTTTAGCTGAATCCATTTTAAATGGTGATTTTTAAGCTTCTTCTTTCATCTGGACCAAGGTTTTCAGTCCCAGTTTTTGTTCCTTCTCTCACTGAACCGAACAAGCTGTAACTCACTGTTTTATTGTGAGAATGCATTAAAGCATTCTCACTATTAAGTTCCTGTTTCTCTTTATTATTATTATTATTCCGCCAGTTTTCAGCTCCTGCATACCTTCAGCTATTTATACAATTTTGGTATCAAAACGTTCAGCTCTTTCAGCAGATTCCTGCTATATTTTTTGGTGTTTTTAACTTTTACACTTTCTAAGATATTCAACTTTTATTAAAATTTTCCCGTCATTCAAATGAATGGAAACTGCTTTCAGCTCTTCCAAATCATCTTCCTCTTTCCAACCTAACTACTTCTGCATGCTTTCAGCTAGAGACACCATTCAAACTTTAAATGGGTCACAAGACATTCAGCTATTATCCACTTGTTTCAGCTTTTTCAAATCTTCAGCCAATTTTGAAATATGACAGTTTCTAAAACGTGAACATTTTGCTCCTTCTTGATTTTTATGAATGAGCACACAGTTGAGTGCGTGCTGATAACTTTAAAATGTTTCAGTTTTTTTCAAACAAATTCCTCTAACTTTCATACAGTTTAACTTAGAGAAACAAATTATACCTTAAAATGTAGGAAAAATTGTCCTCTTTCAGCCAAAGTAACTACTAAAGAGCTCACATTTACAGAATTTCAGCTATGAGCCTTGAACCGAGATCAACCTCTCAAATTCTTTGACTAACTCCAATGTTAAGTTTGGTAGTACACAAAAATCACAAAATTCCTTCAACTAATACCTCAGCAACAGTTTTTACTGCTAAAATTGAACCATTTTCAGCTTTTTTAGCACGGTCAGCTTTCCCCATTCAGCTCATAAGCATTCTCACTGCTGTTTCACAGGAACAGCTCTTTCTAGTTTAATTTTATAATCTGGTATTATTCAGCTTTTCATTGAGATGATTTATTTCATGTTCTTGTTTTTTTTTTTAACATGTTTTGGGGGATTTTATTCTGTTGTTTGGATGTTTTCTGGTACAAATAAAGTCACCTGACCTGAGTCCTGTGTGTGTGTTGCAGGTGATTCGTCGTTACAGCGATTTCGACATCCTCAACAGCAGCTTGATGGTGAGTTCCACATTCTTCTGTCCCAAATCACAGAAAAATGAACGCCTTCCAACTTAACTCATTGGCTGCCGGCCGTTTTCAGTTCAGAGCCAAGTGCCAAGTGTTTTTCAGTATTTTGACTGATTTTCCAAGACCCACAGAAAAGTGTGTCTTATGACTATGTACACACCGAAATTACCAAAAGAAAGAGTAGACTCTCTTCTTTCATCAGGAAAAAAAAGTTTGTTTCTACCATTTTCAGTCCTTTAGTAATAGACAGTAGAACATAGGTTGGTTTCACCAAAAACAGCTGTTTGACCCAAAAAGTGGCACTGCTGCCATCTTGCGGGTAATTTTGCCAGTATATTCTCTGTTTAGTGTTTACAAGCCTAAGATTTAGTGACAAACTCCGCTAGATTGTCCCCCCAGCCCGCTCCGTTAAAAAACGCAATTGACGTCTATAGATGTCAATGGCACCGAAAGAGTTAACACACTGACTACCAGTGGTTTTTACAGAATTATGTCGTAGAATCCCAGCGTTCTAAACCATTTTTTTGACGTTTTTTGTACAGTCACAGCATATTATGTGATAGGGCCACTGAAACATGTTATGGCTCGTTTGAAAGCTGAGACTTTAAACTCTTTGTGGGTCAAAACTGCGTGTCTCTAGGTGCCGCCATTAGCGAGCTATCCTTAGCTAAACCAAGGCGGGTATCCACCAAAATCAACAACAAACTGAGATATCGGGGCTTTTGTGAAACGTGCGCTCTTTCAGCCTGTGGCACTTTAGATACTTACATATCCGGGTCAGAGGATTTGCGTCGTGTCGCATGTTGCAAAGCTAACCTGTTCATAAGACCGCCTCCTTGGACTTGTCGCGTGTCTTCTTCTCCTTCTTGTTGTTTGTTTATGTTACTTTACCGCCACCCTCTGGAAACCGACACGTATGATTGGACAAAATGCGGAAATGCACAACAATCAATGCAGCGTTATCAAAACTGTTCTTGAGTTGATGCAAAGCCATTGGCGTAATGATCAAAATGTCCAGATGATGACACCAGTTTTTGACTGCCATCTGTGTCAGTTCTGTTCATCACATAATTACAAAAATCACACAGAATGTGCATTAGAATGTATAGATTCAGAATCCATAAAAAACGTAAAAACGTATTTTTACCATGTGGGAGCCAACGCATGGGCAGTAAAAACGTAGTTTTACGTGACTTGGGAGTCAGTGTGTTAAAACAAACAGCAGACAGTTTTCGTTATCATTTATCGTGAAATAAGGTTGTTTAACCTCGTAGCACCCACAGTTGCAGATATGCAACAAGCTTCTTATTTATTTACATTATATTTTTATTTACATTATATTATTTGATTTTTTTAATACATTATTTACATTCATGTGTAATGTTTTTTTACATTACATTTTATGTGCCGACAGTTGTCACAGCACTCAGTGAGTTACACTCTGCTCTGCGGTGCTCTGTTCCAGTTGGTTCTGCTCTCGTTTGGTGTGCTCTGCTTTGTCCACCTTTCACAGCACATTTTTTATTTACATTACATTTTTTAATTTCATGTGTACATATTTATTTACATTACATTATTACATTTATTTATTTACATGACATTTTTTGCATTTTATATGTGCTTCACTTTTTCACAACAAAGATCTGTGAAATCTGTTTGATTTGTTGTTGAATGGAAAGTTTATGATGGTTGCGTTCCACACTTTGTATTAAGAATGTTCAATAAAGGTTTATTATATACATTTTATTGTGGTAGCAGCAGTTACTGCTGAACTTTCACTAAAACCTTTTTAGCCAAACGATCTGCAGAGAATGACTTGGTTTTGTGAACTAAATGAATCAGGAAAGCCCACAGCTGCAAATATGCAACATGGCCTAAAATGATCAAAAATAGCCCAATTCCAAAAATATTGGTTTATTCCCACCCAAAAAGATGCAAGAAGAGCCAAAATGATTTTTTTCAATGATTATTCACATGCTTGGGTGCTACAAGGTGAACTGGGTGTAAAACAGCAGCCTCCGGTCCTTATTTCCACACAGCAGCTCTGTCTCTGCTAATCTCCTTCCTGGTTGGATAAGTTCAGCGACGGGTCATTACGACGTTGGGTCTTTAATGAGCAGGAGGGGAAAATAAGATTCTGCTTTTATTAAAAAATAAATTAAAAAGTTTCAGTGCAATCTGCTGGTTTCCTTAGCTGGGAAACTGTTTTTAAAATGGCTCTATGTGAATGAATTAGATTATTTTATAAATTATTATGATTACAATGAATTGAATTCCAATTGACTTGAATTGGACTTTATTATCTAAGTGCCTTGAGATTAGGGGTGGGCGAAAAAATTGATTCATGTACATATCGTGATTTATTTATTTATTTATTTATTTATTTATTTATTTATTTTTTATGGGATGATTTTAAAAATCGATTTTTCTCCCCTGAATCGATTATATTACGTCATATCCTTGTCCAGAAAAACTTCATCAATTCATTACATTAAGTCATGTTAAAACTAGCCCACATTTGTGCTGTGTGGACATTTCCATTCATTTTGTAACTGTAAACTTTAAAAAAACCTCTTTTTGTCTCAGTTGAAATAAATGTCAGCTGCTGGACTGACTGACACAGACTGATGTGCATCGTTTATGGGAACGACATTCATTCTAGAAGCGTTTGATTCAACTTGTTTGTTTTTTAAGGAGGAAGAAAATTGAAATTACTGATTATATCGAATCACAATACTTGTAGAATCGCAATTATCAAGAATCGTGATACAATTGAATCGTGACCAAAGCATATCGTCCCAGCCCTACTTGAGATGACGTTTGTTGTATTTGGCGCTTTATAAATAAAATGAATTGAATTAAACGCTCTCATGGTGCCGGAGCTGTTTTTGGACCAAACTGCAGATCTTGGAATGTGTCGGGTTTTAACTTTGATGACTCGTCTTCTGGTCATGAAAACAGGAAGTTGGCGGTTTTTCTGCTGAGCTTTTTGTCGGCTCATTTCCTTTTCTGGAGGTCCCACTATGACCCCGACCCATCATCAGTCCGTGCTCTGCAGTCAGCAGAACGGTGGGAAAGCCGCTCTCTGGACCTTTGTGCACGTGTCGTTGGGTAAATGAAACTCTTCCCTCTCTTCAGGTGTCCGGCGTCAGCCTCCTTCTTCCTCCCAAGAAGCTCCTCGGAAACATGGACCGAGAGTTCATAGCTGAGAGGCAGAGAGGCCTGCAGACCTATCTGGACTCCATTACCCAGCATCCCTTGCTTTCCACTTCCTTGACTGTCAAGAAGTTCCTCGACCCCAACAACTACTCTGCCAACTACTCAGGTGTGCTCGCACATTTCTTTGAACTTTGCTCTTTCTTTCCTTGATTCGAAGACGCTATATGAACAAATTGGATTTTATGAATAATTATGATTACAATGAATTGAATTCCAATTGGCTTGAATTGGACTTTATTATCTAAGTGCCTTGAGATGACATTTGTTGTATTTGGCGCTATATAAATAAAAATTAATTGAATTGAATTTAATTGAATTTATCTCACAAACTGTGCTTTGTTGTCTTTTTCGTTATTCTGATAAACCAAATGATAAAAAAAAGGGAATAAAGCACAGCGTTTTTGTTTTATACTAGTTTATCTGGAATTTATTTATTCAAAAAGGAAAAAAAAACTACATTTTCAACATGTAAACAAGTTAAATGTAATTTATCCAAGTCGGCCAAAAGTCTCATTTTCATCTTTGATCCCAAAATAACATCAACACCTGAATTTATCAAATCAAATCAAATGTATTTATAGCACATTTCATGTACAAACAGTTCAAAGTGCTTTACATGAAATAAAAGCATTGCAGCAGGGAGTGCAAGAAGCATTAAAATACATAAAAGAATATAAAGAGAAACAAATAAAATCATTTAAATGAATTTAAGTTCAAAGATAGCGTGCAGATTTCATGCATAGACACATGAGAACAGAAATGTTTTTAACCTGGATTTAAAAATGTCTCCATTTGGTGAAAGTTTAATCTCCACTGGCAGTTTGTTCCACTTGTTTGCAGCATAACAGCTAAATGCTGCTTCTCCATGTTTAGTCTGGACTCTGGACTGGACCAGCTGACCTGAGTCCTTGGATCTAAGAGCTCTGCTGGCTTTATATTCTCTGAACACATCACAGATGCATTCTGGGCCTAAACCGTTCTGGGATTTAAAAAACAAAAAAACAACCCTGTCTTATAACAGATAAAGTAAACAGTCAAATTATAAAATCAGATGTCAAATAAAACCTAAAATAAAGGCTGTAGACTGTCTGATGTGATGCTCTGAACAGGGATACGCACATCCGGTCCTGCAGCTTTTAGATGTGCTCGTTCTACCTGAGATGTTTAACTTTGCTTTAAGGTTTCTTAAAGGTTTCCGTCTTTCTGTGTCTGTCAGAGATCGCCCTGCAGCAGGTCTCCATGTTCTTCAGGTCGGACCCCAAGTGGGAGGTCATGGAACCCCTGAAAGACATGGGTAAGAGCCGGTTTATGCTCGCTCAGTGGACCCGTGTGTGGCGTGGCTCTCAGAGCGCACAGACGGGGGTTTTATTTCAATAAGAACAGGCGTCTAAAAAGCTGAAAACCATCTGCTGATTGGCTGAAACTGGAGGTCGAGGTTTTATACCAAAATAACCCGCAGGACCTGTTTTCTGTTGATTGATTACGTCCAGAAACATTATAAATCAGATGCATGTGAACACGATGTTTTTCTGTGTTCTGCAGTTAAATCTGCTTTAAGCTTCTTTTTATCATCGTTGATTTGATTTTCAGTTTCTTCGTTTTTCCCACATTTGTTCCTTTGGTAGTAATTAAAGAACTTTGTGATCTTTAGAACAGATTCCCAGTCGAGTTACTGCACAGCATTTATGTTTGGCTGAGGTAACAGCAGCTCTAAAGTCTGAACTAACATCCCAACATTCTGCAGAACTGAGCTGAAATAACTCAGCAACGTAATCTAAAACAAACAACCCGATCATTTACAGCCGAAGCATCCAAATCACTGCCTGTACTTTTCCATAATTCAGCAAATGTTTGTGGAGTTGCTGATGAAATCAGCATCTTGTCTGTAAGAGAAGCCACATAGTAAGTCTTTAATGATCGTCTTTTAATGCCGTTAGAGTTTATAAATATTCTGCCTGTTTTTCAGGCTGGAGGATCAGGAAGAAATACTTTCTTATCAAAAACAAAGAGCAGCCCAAAGAGCGGTATCTGCTGAGCTGGGTGAGTAAAGCGCAGAGAGAGTACACGTGACACTTCAGTCAATAAGTGGAAAAAATGTGCGTTTATGGGATTGTTTCGAGTGGGATTACTGAACTGAAAACGGACTTAAAGGAACTCTTTCAGAGCCTTAAAAAGAAGAAGAAAGTGTTGTTTGTTCTCTCCCCTGATAGATGGCATTCATTGTAAATTTGAAGTGGCCCTTTAATCTATTATTCAGGAATTAAAAGGTTGATATTACTGAAGGATAAGTCTAAGTGCATGGCTGTGTTCGAAACCACATACTCCATACAACATACTGCATACCGCATACTCCATACTCCATACTGCATACTACATACTGCATACTGCATACTACATACTGCATACTGCATACCGCATACTCCATACTCCATACTGCATACTACATACTGCATACTGCATACTACATACTGCATACTGCATACTACATACTACATACTGCATACTGCATACTGCATACTGCATACTGCATACTACATACTACATACTGCATACTGCATACTCCATACTGCATACTACATACTGCATACTGCATACTGCATACTACATACTGCATACCGCATACTCCATACTCCATACTGCATACCACATACTTCATACTGCATACTGCATACTGCATACTACATACTGCATACTGCATACTGCATACTACATACTGCATACTACATACTGCATACCGCATACTACATACTGCATACTACATACCGCATACTGCATACTGCATACTACATACTGCATACTACATACTGCATACCGCATACTACATACTACATACTGCATACTACATACCGCATACTGCATACTACATACTGCATACTACATACTGCATACCGCATACTACATACTGCATACTACATACTGCATACTGCATACCGCATACTGCATACTGCATACTACATACTGCATACTGCATACTGCATACTACATACTGCATACTGCATGCTACATACTGCATACTACATACTGCATACTACATGCTGCATACTGCATACTGCATACTACATACTGCATACTACATACTGCATACTACATACTACATACTGCATACTACATACTGCATACTGCATACTACATACTACATACTGCATACTGCATACTACATACTACATACTACATACCGCATACTACAAACTACATACTACATACTGCATACTGCATACTGCATACTCATCGATCAGACAGTGTGCAGAGCGTTTACCCACAATGCATTTCGCTCCTGCCCGAGCCGAAATCAGCCGGCCTGAAGCTGATTTCCCTTAAGCTCTAAACTCTGTAAACTTTAGCAACATTTGAAACATTTTCAGGTGAGAAAGTAGTCGTTTAGATCCCCAACGTGTTGAAAACCTGACAAAATACCGGCTGTTTACCATTTTGTTCCCACGAATTCGGCGCTACTAAAGCTAGCCGCAGTGAGCAACGCACTTCCTGTTATTTTCACAAAATAAAATACCCGTTGCCTTTTATCATAGGGAAAGCCATTACCATACAATTGGCGCTTTTGTTTTGAAAACAGGAAGTGAACCTACCCTCGTTGTAGCTAGCTTGAAACTGCCGTTTTGACAGGAAATGAAGATCGGCGACGTTACGTTGCATCTTGGGTAGTTTGAGTATGAGTAGTAACCTCATGATGCATACCCAACATTTAGGAGAATCTAGTATGCACCCGGGAACTTCTGCTTACTCAAACTCGCATACTAACTCAGAAAGTTAGTATGAGAAGTATCCGGTTTCCAACACAGCCCATATCTTTAATCACATTATCATTCTGTGTGGCGTACAATCTGAAACCCATCAGAACGAGAAGCTAACGTTCTCTTTAAATCATGAAAATGTAAAAGCAGCTTCTGCATCACAAGTTGTGACAGAAACATCTGACTGTGTGTTTCTGTGTGTGAAGGTGGATCTGGGTCCTCATAAGTTCCTGTCAGACAAAGACCTGCAGTCAGCCATGAAGCTGCTGACCAACCTCTCCGTACGTACGCGTCAAACACACAAAACCTGCACGCTTTAAGTGATCTGCTGGGGACTGTGATACCTCAGAGGAGATGTTCAGTTTGAATACGTGTCATTTGGTCACATCCTGAGCTGTGTTGATGCTTTTGGACGTTATCAGAAGGGACTGCCAGCTAACTCTGCAGGAGAATTCACACAAACAGAACTTTATTCTGCCGGTCTGTGATTTGTGGAAATTCTCAAGAACACACGAGAGACATTTGGGCAAAAATAATCAATGAAGTTTTCTGTAAATGAGGAGAAACCAGCGCAGCGTACCGAGACACCATCAGATCAAAAATCTGTAAAAAAAATAGGGCTGGGCAGCGATTAAAATGTTTAATCTAATTAATCACATGATTTCCCTGATTAATCACGATTAATCGCATTTGTACGCAGAATCCAAAAATGAATCCAAAAGTAGTGTATAGCTTTTAGCATTTAGCTTTACTTTAAATGTGCTGCCATATGAATGAAAGTGCCATAACATTTGTTGTGCAAACACACTTTTAACATCAGCATCTTTCTGTAGTTTTTATGTAGAAGCCTCGCTCCACTGTCTGTTTCCTTGAATGACTTGCTGCTATCAGTTGTGTGTTTTGCCTTTAAGTAAGTAAGTAAGTAATTTATTTGTACAGCGCCTTTCGCAGACCAGGGTCACAAAGCGCTTTACAGGTACAATAGAAACGCACAGTTAAGAAGTACATAAAAGTATAAGTTTAAAAAGGCCAAAGCAACTCAGTCACAATCATAGCAGCCCAAGACAATTAAGAAATTAAGAAAAAACCTGAACAAATAAAAAGGTCTTAAGTTGCCTTTTGAAGGCGTCAACAGACTCCATGGAGCGCAAAGAGAGCGGAAGATCGTTCCAAAGCCTGGGAGCAACAGCCTGGAAGGATCGGTCTCCTCTGGTCCGGAAACGCGTGCGTGGCACCATCAGAAGATTCTGATCCACAGACCTCAGAACCCTAGCTGGGGTGTAAGACTGGATCAGATCTCTGATGTAGGGTGGAGCCTGACCATGCAACGCTCGGAAAGTTAAAACCAAAATTTAAAAATTGATCCTAGAGGAAACTGGTAGCCAATGAAGAGCTTTAAGAATACGGGTTAAGTGAGTCCTCCTATTTGAGCGGGTCAGAATTCTCGCAGCAGAGTTTTGCACCAACTGCAGGCGAGACAGCTCCTTCTTGTTCAAACAAGAAAACCGACTATTACAATAGTCCAAACGCGAAGACACAAATGCATGTGTAATCAGCTCCAAATCATCCCGTGACACCATTTTCCTGAGTTTGGAGACATTCCTCAGTTGAAAAAAGCAGCTTTTGGTCAGCTGTTTGCAGTGTTGGACTAATGACATGTCCTTGTCAAACACAACACCCAGGTTTCTGAGGCTCGCTTTAACAGACTGGCCCAAGTCACCCAAGTACTGGTTAATCCCTGGAATGGAGTCATCAGGGGCAATAACCAGTGTTTCTGTTTTGTCCACATTTAGCTGCAAGGTGTTGTCATTTAGCCATTGTTTTATCTCCACCAAACAATGAACTAAGGAGTTTAGCCTCTGGGGCTCAGTTGGCTTGAAAGAGCAGTAAAGCTGGATATCATCAGCAAACATGTGGTACGAAACATCAGAAAAACTCTGGATGATTTTTCCCAAAGGGATAAAATACAACAAAAATAATACAGGACCCAAGACAGAACCTTGAGGGACTCCACACAACAGATCTGCTGACTCAGACCTTATTTGGTTAGCTGTGACACTAAAACTACGCCCAGAAAGGTATGACGAGAACCAATGTAGAACTGAACCTGACAGACCTACTTCATCCCTCAGTCTACTCAGCAGGATTTGGTGGTCGATGGTGTCAAAGGCTGAGGACAGATCTAAAAGAACTAGAACAGTGCATTTTCTCGAATCAGCAGACATCAGAATGTCACCGGACACTTTCAGCAAGGCCGTCTCCGTAGAGTGATGTTTGCGGAAACCAGACTGAAACGTCTCATGGATGTTACTTTGATCCAGGAATAATGACAGTTGTTCAGAGACCACCTTCTCTAGGATCTTGGACAAGAGTGGTAGCTTTGAAATAGGTCTGAAATTACTGAGTACAGTCGGGTCTAAGCCTGTCTTTTTAAGTAAGGGCTCCACTATGGCATGCTTAAAGGTAGTGGGAAACACACCTGTTGAAAGAGAGAGGTTAACCATTTTGATAACCCAGGGGCCAATTACATCAAACACTTTCACAAAGAGCCTACAAGGAAGGACGTCCGATGAGCAAGAGGAGGGTTTCATCTTGGTCACCAGTGCCGAGATATCAGCAAGAGTCACTAACTTAAATGAGGACCACAAGCTGGAGACCGGCTCAATGACAGCAGGGGCTCCACACAAAGGGGGAGGGATTTTCTCCTTGATCATCTTAATTTTGTCAACAAAAAATCTCAACAATGCATTGCTGTCAGCTTCACAAAAAACAGGGGTAACTGGTGCAGCAGGACATACAAGAGAATTTATGTCAAACAATACTTTGGGGTTTTTCTTATTTACTGTTACCAGTTGACGAATATAGTCAGATCTGGCATTTTCCACCATCTCATTGTATGAGGACACCAGATCTCTGAGATAAAGTCTGTGTACCTCAAGATTTGTGGATTTCCACAGACGTTCAGTCTTCCGACATAGTCTCTTCAAACTCAGGGTATCTTCATTTGTCCAAGGGCACACTTTTTTCTGCATTGACAAGTTTGATTTGACAGGTGCCACCTGATCCAGAATTTTAAAACAATGATTGGTAAAACAGTGAATAAAATTGTCCACAGCGAGGCAATCCATGAACAAAAGAGGGTCAAACATAGCAGAAAAACTGTCTGCAGTATTAGCAGAGATAACACGCCTCTGAGACAAAACTTCTAAGGGCTTAGGCTCAGGGCTGAAGTGCAGATCAAACAAAACAAGACAATGATCACTCAGATGGACGTCCTGTACAGACACATTTGAAATGTCCAGGCCAAGGGTAAAAACTAAGTCTAAAATGTGGCCTTTTTGGTGTGTGGGCTCAGAAACATGTTGATCAAAATTAAAAGCTTCGGTCAATGTTAAAAGTTCCTTTGCGGAGCAAGATGAGCTGTCATCAACATGAAGGTTAAAATCTCCAAGGATTAAAACAGTTTCCAACTTTATTATGGAGGATAAAAAGTCACTAAAATCCTTCAAGAACACAGAAGCAGGACCAGGAGGACGGTAGATTGACACACAGTGGAATGGATTTGAAGAACCCACTTTCACCATCTGGGACTCAAATGAAGTGAATTCCAAGGTCTGAGTAACTTTGCAAGCACAACTGTCCCTGTAAACAACGGCCAGACCCCCCCCACGACGGTGGGGGCGGGGCTTCCCGAGAGCAGAGCAGCCAGCTGGACAAAGTTCATTAAGATGAATAAACTCTTCCTCTCTCTGCCATGTCTCCGAAAGACACATTAAATCCAGATTCTCTCTTGAGAAAAGATCGCTCAGAGAGAAGGATTTATTTGAAATAGACTGGGCATTCAACAGGCCGATATGCAAAGTTGGTGACGTCACGGAGGCAGTGTCCGCGGAGCGCAGTGGAATTGGTCGAAGGCCTGTCCAGCGGTCACGTGGGCTCCAGCTGGACTGTGCAGGAACCGATGTAAACACGGAAGAGCGTGGAGGCTGTGAAGGACACTGATCACTACTCCAGCGCTGTGTAGGCTCCAAGACTGTCGTTTTAAGTGATATTTTAGACTGGAACTACTACGCTGAGAAGACAATTCAACTTGGCAGTGTTTACAGATGACTTTGGTTCTGTCGACTCCGCCGTCTGGAAGAACTTTAACATGAAAATGGCCGAGTAAAAGTTCCGTACCCTTCTCCATGATTGGTGGATCCGCCGATTACTTTCTTTTCCTGTTCCACAGCAGCAGACTTTTACAATAATAAAATAAATAATAAAACAGGGGGGGTCCGTGGCGTAGTGGGCTGAGCAGGCGCCCCATGTACAGAGGCTATAGTCCTCGCTGCAGCTGGCCCTGTGCTGCATGTTGTTCCCCCTCTCTCTGCCCCCTGCTTCCTGTCTCTCTGAACTTTCCATTAAAGGCCCAAAAGCCCCCCCCCCAAAATATTTATCGGCGTTAAATGATTAACACGTTAACGAGATAAAAACGAGTTAACTTGCCCAGCCCTAGTAAAAAAAGATGCAAACAAAATGCTTTCAAAGTGTTTGCTTCTCTGCTTCAGATTAGTGCCTCTAGTCAAAGTGAGCAGACCAGCTGACACTGAGGCGAGCAGCCTTCCTCTCCACATTTACAGAGATAGTTCCGGCCCTAAAAAGGTCAATAGATGGGCAGATATTTTATTAATGCAGCGAGGGGCAGTAATTCCTGTTATTTATTTATTTATTTTTATATTTTTATATTCCTCGACATTCTTTGAACAAAACGCGGCGTGTCTTTTTAATCATGTCCTGCCTCGTTTGTTCGAGCCAAGTGCCATTCAGGATTAGTTCCAGGTGTTCGAACACGTGAAGAATCTCCTCATAGTTTCCTTTTAAAATGTGTGGAAACTGCTTATAAATATAGATCACTTACACTCTATGGCACAAATCGGCACATAAACACAAAGTGGAATGATGTTTGATGACGGTCGGCACGGCTTGGATGTAATTTCGCTGCTTTTCCTCCTCCACAGACTCCGTATTTGTGTCCGTTGCTGTTCTCCAGCACCAGTGAGTCTTCGGCTCTGCTCATCCGGCCGTTCAGTGAGAAAGGCTCTCTGAGAGACCACATCTGTAAGGTACAGTCACATCTGTAAGGTACAGTCACATCTGTAAGGTACAGTCACATCTGTAAGGTACAGTCACATCTGTAAGGTACAGTTTCTGAGTCTGTTCACCAAACTTTCAGATGGTGGATCAGCGTCTCCAAAGCTGGTTTCTTAAGGCACCGTTTCACCCTCAGTTTAACTGCACCACTGCACAGTAGATAAGACAGTCACTCAGTGGGGTCACATGGCTCTGAAAGGATCGGATTATTGGCTAAATCACAATCAGACTGAGTTATTAAGTGCATGTAGACACCTTAATCTGACTAAGAACTGGATCGGATGGGATTCAGACCCCGAGATAACTGGGTTGAAAGTCACTCTAAACCTGCTTGTAGACGCTGAAGCTCGTGGTGAATCAGACTTTTGCGTTCTGCGCATGCTCCAGATGTTTTCCCGGGGTCGTGACCCGGAAGTCAAAGGAGACGATATTCCTGTTGTTGTTGCCGTCAAAGAAACAAACAACGCGATGGAGAATGCTCCGTTGGGCATCGAGTTTGTGCAACAAGCATCACTGTTCCCATTCCAGCTGTTGCTAACAGAGCCACTTCCTGTTGACCTCTTCACCACCAACAACAACAACAAACTCAGGCATTGGAGAAAGATGGAGAACGCAGAGCCAGATGAAGCTACGTCCCTCTACATTTGCTCTGTGATGAGCTGCTTGTTGCACAAACTCGATGCCCAACGGAGCATTCTCCATCGCGTTGTTTGTTTCTTTCTGACGGCGACTACATCGCGAGTAACCCGATCCGATCCAAATTCTTGTCAGATTAAGGTGTCTACATGAACTTAATAACTCATTCTGATTGTAATTTAGCCAATTATCCGATCCTTTCAGTGCCATGTGACCCCACTACATACACGACGGGACATTTTCTGTATCCCTGGGGGAGTACTCCTCTTCCCCTGATTTGTTGTGGTGTACCTCAGGGGTCCATTTTGGGCCCTACTCTGTTTTTCGTTACATATGCTGCCTTTGGGATCAGTTTTTCAGGAAGTATAATATTCCCTTTCGTTGTTTTGCTGATGACATCCAAATGTATTTCCCCATTAAACTGGATGTCTCTGTCTCACTGCAGCGTCTGTTTAACCGTCCACAACATGTCAAAGACTGAAATGATTGTATTTGGAAATCATTTGAATCCCATCAGGTCTTTTATGTTGTGGTGTTTCTTTGTTTTAATCTCTTTTTCGTCAACTGTTTTGATTTATTGCATTTGATTTTACTGATTGATTGATTTTGTCTTTGGTCAATGTTGTTGCTTTTAAACGTACTGTAGAAATCAAATTGACATACACATTTCGTTGATAATTCGAATAGTCTCCCGTGCATGTAACCATGCTGAGATGGCGCATCCAGCCATTTTCAGCCCATTCAATGCTGGTTTTTATAAACACGAACATTAATGTGTTTCATAACGGCAAAGTCATATGATTTAGTTTTAGTAAGATCTTTGAGATGGCAGCACAAAGGCCTTTTTATCCCTCAACATTAACTCCAAATTAAATGTGATTCGGGAATATTTATAAATTTACAATAGCTTCTTTGTCTCCCTGATAAGTGGTTAAAGATGCTTTTTCATTCAATAAAACCAACAAGGTTACTTTTCTTTTTTTTTTTTAGGGAGCATTGTAGGACAAAATATCATCCTGACAGCAATAACAAAAGCGGCTCTTCCATCGTTTACAGTAGAATAAAGGTTTGCTTCTTCTTTCACAATGATCTTACATCAGAAAAACGGCCTGCGTGAGTCTTACAACTCAAGGTTCAACTGCGTCACTGTAAGACTGGGAGACTGTTTTTCTTGAATTCAGGGTCAAGAAAGTCACATGTTGGCTATATTTTCTTATCTGTGTTAATGAGAGTTTCCACTTTCTTCCTGGGAGCTTTTCAGAGTCGGAACGCTCGGCTTGACCTGCAGCCGTTCACTGAGGGCTTGAGTAACGTGCTCATAGGTTCTGTTTACCTTAGTTGTGAAATGAATAGTGAGAAAGAAGTCTTACACAAACAGGTGGCCAAGACCAAACAGGAAACTGAACTCTGGGCAAACTTTAGAGAAAATAAAAGTCAGTTTTTTTGGGGTTTTTTAAAGGCAGATTCTGGTTTAACCCAAAACAATTCTTTACTGGTAGTGGAGCCGATATAAAGTCATCTTCCTCTCTCCAGGTTAAGCCCAGAGAAGGTTACCTGAAGAAGTACTGCAACCCGAAGAAGAGTCAAGGCCTTGAGCTGGAGCAGATAAAGCTGTATGGCCGTCAGATCCTGGAGGTAAACGCGCTCGTCTGTTTTTTTTTTTTTACTGCCTGTGGGCTCAGTGCTTACTCTAACCCTAAAGCTAACCATAACCAGAGGTGGGTAGAGTAGCCTAAAATTATACTCAAGTACTGTTACTTCAGAATAATATGACTCAAGTAATTATTTGGACTTTTTACTTTTACTTGAGTAAGAGTAAAAAAGTTCTTGGTGAAAAAACTCCTCGAGTACTGAGTAACTGTTGAGTAACGTCTGATTTATTTGTTAACACAAGCATTCAATCAGACAGACAAAAATACTAAATAATCATCTTTAGGCAAATTAGAGTTCATCCAGTTGATCAAATAAATTAAAATGAATGAATTAATTACAAAATAGCTTAAATTAAAATAATCCAGGTAAATTCAAGAACTTCAATAAAAAATAAAAGAGACTTAGGAAATGTTTAAAACATATGTAACCCATATGTAACCTAAAAAACAAACATTCACCTATCCATGGGGGGAAAACGAGTTTAGGAAACTTAGCGCTACATGTTTCCTCAAGTTAGATGTTGAGTTTCTGCTGAAATGTGCGTTTGTTTTGGTTGCCACAGAAGACACATAATGTAGCTGCTGTTTCTCACTCTTTGTAAGGTAAACATGCTTTCAGTATGAGGCCTCGTCTGCAGTCTTCATTTCCCACCGTTGGTTCTGACATTTTTCATCTGTTTCTTTGTTTGTTTGCTACGACTGCTAATGCTAAAGCTAACCCGTCCCGCCGCTGAGATCGAGTACGGTCACGTGACCAGACCGCACGGCTGCGTCTGATTGGTGGAACACAGTCAGGTGGTAGAGTCTTTGGTGGAAGTCTCTCTCTCTGTCAGAATAAAACATTAAAATGAGGCGTACGCGGGGGGATAAAAATAATGAGGCGTAGAATACCAAAGAGGTAAGAAGAAAAGTAACCAGCTCATTGTAGCCTAATGTAGCGGAGTAAGAGGACAGCTTCTGCTGCACACATCTACTCAAGTAACAGTAAAAAGATAGATGGATAAGTACTTTATTCATCCCAATTTGGGAAATTATTGTGTTGCAGCAGCGTACAGTATAAAATATATGTAAACAATTAAAGGAAAAACAAGCAAATAGAATAGAATAAAAATAGAGAGTAAACATTAGCTATATACAAATCTGCAGTATGAAGAGTAGGTTAAATAATAATAATAATAATAATAGTAATTATTATAAACATCAGTAAACTAAATGAAAACAGATTTGTACATTTAACAATAAAGGTAAAAATAAATAAATTTAACTGAGCAGACTGAACCAATAAGAAATATAGGGTGAATGGATAAAATAAAGGGTATATAATATAAAAGTATAGGGATTTAAAACTACTCCTAGAAATATAATGTTTTCAAAAACTTACTCAAGTAAATGTAACCCGTTACCACCTACCTCTGACCATAATAACCAAACTTTAACCATGACAACCAAAGGTTAACGTGTAATAAATCTGCATGTGTGTTCAGGGTCTGAAGCTCCTCCATGACAGCGGCGTACTTTTCGGTCACCTGCACGCCTCCAACGTCATCGTGGACGATGAGGTGTGTCGTTTGATAGACGTGGAGAACGGCCTGCTGGGAGTTCCCTCGATGCTGCGACCGGCTTTCACGCAGCTCAGGAAGATAAACGTGTGTGAAGTGGTTTGGAGTAGCTGGGATTAGCTAACCCTGAGAGAAACAAACACACATTTGTCATCTCAGTAAATCGCTCTGATCACAGGAGAAGTTTAAAGGGGAACTCCGGGGCGTTTGAAGCGCATTTCCATTGCTAGAGGTTGTCAAATACTGACGGTAGGACACAGACAGGTGCAAATCGGCGCTCCCTGCGTTCAAGTATTTAAAACATTACAACAATACATGCCCAGTAATATTGTTGTAATGTTTTAAATACTTGAACGCAGTTTTTCTAGAGAAGATAATTGTTTTGTATATGGGATTATCGTCCATCGACTCTTTTGGGCTTTCACATGCGCGAGCCTACAACCAGCCGGTGAGTTACATGCTGTTTATAAAGTTGTTTTGTAACGTCCCCATGCCAGTAATGTGAGAACCATGCATATGGTTTTGATGGTAAGGCTTGTGACTTTATTGTCGGATGGTTTATAAAGTGGTGTGACGTTTCTGCAGTGTGCAAGTTGTTGTTTTACGTGGAAGGGTTAGCTCTTGCCCTTTGGCCACCACGTATTTGGCTAGCATGACAGGCTGTGCGAACAGCGCGATCGCCGCACAGGGAGCGCAGATTTGCACCTGTCTGTGTCCTACTGTCAGTATTTGACAACCTCTAGCAATGGAAATGCGTTTCAAATGCCCCGGAGTTCCCCTGTAAGTCTGAGAAATGCTAAAAAAAAGAGGAGTTACTGTTAGATTTTTGGATTAAACATCCACTGTCTCTTGCCTTGTGTACACTAAGAGCGACCTACGCTAACTGAGCGCCGGAAATCATTATTTCTCTATGGAGGGTGAGCGAACTGAGCGACCAGAGCGGATTCCAGCGATTAAACTCAAGCTAATATTATGGTAATGAGCTATGACGCGGTTCGGCGAAAACCAATGACAATCCACAGATTGTAGGGGTCCGACAGTTCGCGGAAACAGACGTGTAAACTTTGGTTCCTATCCAAACAATAGTCGTTTAATCCTGAGACTGTTGCAATTGCCGTGTCGAGTGCTTCAATACAATAGTGTAGTAACCCCACGCATACCTTTCTCACTGAAGTTAAGTTTTATTTCGGATTTTATTTCGAAGTTAGTTTCTTTTTCACAGCTGCCTCTGCTATTCCTGCTCTTCTCAGGTGTCCCTAATGTAGTTTTACATCATTTGTAACGTTATGTATATCTTGTATAACAAATTGTAAATAACAACACGTTTATTCGTGTCCCTGCCCTCTCTTTCCTCCTTTGTTCTTTTTCGCGGGGCCTTTAACTCTTTCGGTGCCAAAGACGTCTATAGACGTCAGTTGCGTTTTTTAACGGAGCGGGCTGGGGGACAATCTAGCGGAGTTCGTCACTAAATCTTAGGCTTGTAAACACTAAACAGAGAATATACTGGCAACATTACCCGCAAGATGGCAGCAGTGCCACTATGCACAAAAAAAGAAAAAGCGTGTTTTTTGGGTCAAACAGCTGATTTTGGTGAAACCAACCTATGTTCTACTGTCTATTACTAAAGGACTGAAAATGGTAGAAACAAACTTTTTTTTCCTGATCAAAGAAGAGAGTCTACTCTTTCGTTTGGTAATTTCGGTGTGTACATAGTCATAAGACACACTTTTCTGTGGGTCTTGGAAAATCAGTCAAAATACTGAAAAACACTTGGCAGTATGGGTCTCTCTGCGCTGAAAATGGCTGGCAGCCAATGAGTTAAAAATTGAATATTCTAAATGTGACGTCACAAAGCGAACAAAGCAAATTCTCAAGCGAAGCTTCTCCAGCTACCTCCGCTACCAGGCAGCGTAGGTCGCCCTTGGTGTACACGCAGCATCAGGTATAGAAGTCAGTTTAGTTGTTTCATGGTTTATGACATGAGCGATATACGTGTGTGTGTGTTAGACCACAGAAAGCATCGACGTCATCTGCTTCGGACATTTACTGTACGAGATGACGTACGGCCGACCGCCCGACAGCGTCCCCATCGATGAGTACCCCACCGCCCCCTACACAGCTGTGGGTCTGTACACACAAATACCCTCATAAATACACTTCATTTGTAAACCCCGCGTCCTCTTCATGCCAGATGTTTGAAAGGTGTCTGCAGTATACATGTCTCTGTGTTCAGTGTCCGTGCTGCAGTCCATTCTGTCCACAGAGGCCTGTAAGAGCGGGATGCCCACGGTGTCGGCGCTCATCCAAACACCGTGAGTTCCTCTCTGTTTACCTCCGGTGCTTTTATTACATGACACTCACACTCATTTGAACAGTAGCTGCTACATTCTCAGTTTAATCTGCTGCTGGTTTCATGACCAAGGGTGTGTTCAAAGAAGCAGGTTCTACATATCCAGGGTATCTTTGGGTTAGCTGGCTAATTTATGCCTTCCATAACCTACAGAACTTTGTTAAAAAAAGATTTTTAACTGCTGACACCCTCTCACATCTAAAGTCAACGTCACTGGGTTCTAAGTCTCAGACTAAAGAGTTGAAACCTATTTATTTGATTTATTTATTTATTTTTTACAGTTAAAATGACATAAGAAATAATAACCAAGATAATGTAAAGTGCAGAGAGAGGCAGGAAACCCAGATGGGCTTATTTAACCCACTAAGACACGAACTCTGCTTCTGCTTTAGATTTAAAAACACATGTTTTCCCATCAGTTACAGTTTTAAAGGAGGCATAATATACCCTTTGATGTCATTTTTTTAAAACAATTTGACACAATTTTATGAGGTCTTATTGAGCTTTAAGAGACATGGTCAAAAAAATACCTGTTGGTTTAAGCACTCCCTGTCTGAACCTGTTTTATCCACACAGCTGCAGGTTGTCTGAGTTACAGGACGGGACCGTTCAACTAGAAAGCTTCAGCTAACAAAGTAATGTGGGAAGAATAATGTTCATCTTTCACAAAGGAACAGAAATAAGAAGCTGGTGTACGTCACCTTCATTAGCTAAGCTGTTAGCGTTAGCTGCTACTAAAGGAACAGCAATAACTCCTTAGAAGCTGGTGTACGTCACCTTCATTAGCTAAGCTGTTAGCGTTAGCTGCTACTAAAGGAACAGCAATCACTCCTTAGAAGCTGGTGTATGTCACCTTCATTAGCTAAGCTGTTAGCGTTAGCTGCTCCTAAAGGAACAGCAATAACTCCTTAGAAGCTGGTGTATGTCACCTTCATTAGCTAAGCTGTTAGCGTTAGCTGCTGCTAAAGGAGAAAATAAATTGGTATTTAAACCAGGAGGAGTTATTTCCCTATTTCCATTTCCCTGCTCTGAAGTTCAGGCTCTGAGAGTTGGAACTGATCCCTCTTTGTGGCTCAGCTTCTTCAGTCCAGCGTTGAACTGGGAAAAAAAATACCAGGGTTTTTGGGGAGTTTTACACTTACCCTAATATATCGTCCCAGGAACAGAAAGAATGGATTTTTACATATATCACCTTTAAAGCTCAGTTTATTCTCCTATATTTGCTTTTCTAAAGAGAATTTCCTTATCTGCTCATGTTGTAGTCGACACAATGTAGCGAAATAGAATGTTTGTACAGTTCGTTTTGGCTTGAAAGGCAAATAAAAAATTCACCTGGAAACTGACTGTTCCTGCAGAAATGCATGACTATGACTTTTTTTTAAGTTTCTTTTTTTATTTCAAATTGAATTAGAAATCAGAACCTTTACTGAGTCCCATTTTGTTTCTTGCAGGCTCTTCAGTGATGTCCAGTTCAAACATTCAGAAAAACTCCAGATCAAGGTGACAGGCTCAACTTGACTACCATAAACTCAATTAAATACTACACTAAACATATGTATATATATTTGGCTAAATAAATAAGTTTATATGATGATAAATGCTACAAATGCTTTAATATACAAATGAGTGGAACGGTCTTTCAGGTTGTCATGGGAGTCCTGTTTCAACATGGCCACAGGGACCGGAAGTCGGCAATGCTAACAGCGTTAGCGGCTAATTTAACTTGTAGTCGACAGCCTCAAAGCGCCATTAAAATTATATTTTTGTTCAAACTTTATAAATAACTACAATACTTTAAGCAGACCAATAAGTGGCTAAGAGAACACAAACTGTCCCGGTATGTTGAATTAACAAGCTATCCGTATTAGCGCTTCGTTACCGGAAGTGCCGTTTTACTACTTCCGGTTTCAGACACCATCTTTCTGGAGTCTGCAGCACAATAATTAACCAGTTTGGGGCAAATAAATAGGGAGAAAATGCAGGAAATATGCAGGAAAAGGGGAAATAATAGAAAGAAAAAAAAAAAAATGTTTGTTGAAGTCAAAATAAAATAAATCATTTGTAGGTAATAAATGGATTGATACGATATAATGGAAAAAGAGATACTAGTTAACAAAGAAAGAAGTTAAATATATTTCAATTAAAATAATAAATTCAATTCAAAAGTGAGTGAGTGACAAAGTAAATAAATAGCAACGTTAACACAAGCGTAAATGAATGAAAGTGTAAATTAAAGCAGAAAAATTTATTAATTTTGAATTTTATTAAAGTATTTTAGCATAAATTGTTATTTCATTTAATTTTAATAGCATTTATTAAATATTTCAAATATCTGAACCCTCCTCTTCCTCTCCAGGTTCCCAGCAGGCTGAAGGAGGCACTGAAGACGGCGAAGGAGAATCTGGAGAAGAGGCTGCATGAGGAGCAGAAACTGGTGAGTCATAATTCTTCTTCTCAGGCAGATCTTATTGATTGAAATATTGAATTAATTATTGATAACATCATGAGGGGGCACAGAGGGGAGCGAATTCAGCCTTTTTCCTACAGTAACAATTGTTCTTTTTTTAATTTAGCACATGCAGACTTTTTATTATATGTGTGCATTTATGATTTTCTTTCATTTTTCCTATTTAAAATCTTTAATTTATCATTTTTTGTTACCATTTCCCCCACATTGTCGGCACACAGAAATAATTCTTGAGAGATATGAAGCAGGTCACGGTCATTCTGTTGTTGTTTTCTCTTTAAAGCAGTTTGGGTTACGGTGCGGCCTGATGTAGAGGATGATTTTAAGGAATTGATATTTGATTGCAGCTCCACCAGCACCGGAGGCTGACCCGAGCTCAGTCTCACCACGGCTCTGAGGAGGAGAGGAAGAGGAGGAAGATTCTGGCGAGAAAGGTCAGCACCAAACAATCAACAACACGAAGACGCAACAACGACCACAGCTGTGATCAAACCTTCCATAACGAAGACGTGTGTTGTTTATCTGCATGTGTTAAGCCTCAACTCTCCCACCTGAAACAGTGTTTGTCTTTGCAGAAGTCCAGACAGTCAGCTTATGAAAATGAAGAAGACATCTCTGTGAGAAACAACAATAACTCTGGTAGGTCACTGCTGATATTTACCCAGACAACTGCTGTGGAGGTCTTCAGATGCAGACTGTGAACCAAGGCTTACTCTGGTGGAAACAGACACTGAAAGTTCCCAGGAAACAGAAAGCAGAACATGGGGAAGCTGCCCCAGTCTGCTGTGAATGATCTGCCCTCATGGCCTTATCAGGCACAGTTTAAAGTTTTTATTTAGATGTGAAAATTAGTCCCTAAGTGCAGGTTTAGTCATCATTTTACTAATTTTCCTAGAAATTAGTAACTAAAACACAATAATTACAGAACTATTTCCCTTTCTTTGAAGGGTGTAAAGGTGTTGGCAACACAGTTAATTAACTCATCTGCCAGTGAGTCTTTTTTATCCACAGAAACCATCAAAAAGGTGAATATAAAGGTAACCGGAGCTAATGAACTTGGGTAGATTAATTTAATAATTCAGACAACAACAAAAAATAAACCCAAATAGTTGATGATTTAATTTACTTGCAGAGTAGCGTGTGTGTCTTGGTTAGCTTCCTTTTAGCATGCTGGGTATTTCCAGTTCATTTGAAAGGTGGGTGGTTAGTTAGCTAAGTAAAGAGTTAGTTGAGGTGTTTGGTTAATTTGGCAGTTAGTTGCAGATGTTAACCATCTGCACTTTTTGTTTAACCCTGATATTGAAGTCAATCAATCAATATAAACGCATGTGGCGTATATCCCCGAGGTTTTTGAAAAAAACACTAGAGAAGTTTGTGGACTTTAAAGCTTGTTTTGAAGTACTTTGCCTTCTGTTATGTACATTCCCGAGTCTGAAGCTGCCCGGGAGCGCCTGGTTTGCTGAGGTACCGCAGTTTACGACTTTGGTTTCCAGCCCTGCACAACAAGCTTTTGTTTTTTCATGGCGTCTTTGTGGCTCATTCAACAAAACAACGAATTAATGTGCGAGGCTGTGCATGTGCAGGGCTCACACAGAGCTTTGTTTTCACGACAGTGGAGTTATATCAAAGTCAAAGAGCAAAAAAAAACACCCAAAAATTTGCCAGATGTCATGTTGTTAGCATCTATGTTTGCGGCTTCTCGTCCTCTATGAAGCTAATTATGACTTTGGGCGATACATCTGCTCCTTTCCTACTCTGTGTTATTACATTTCCTCTCTGCCAATGCAACCGTGTGTTTTTCTGCTGTTGGAGAGCAAAACAAAGGCTGAAGTTATTACAGAGAGATTAAGGTTATTAAGTTAACCCGTGGTCTTTCACAGCATTTTAAGACTGCTGCTCTGCTCTAGTATAACCTTGATTTTTATAACCGCTGCATCTGGAAACCATGCACATAAGCTAAAGACGAGCTGTGTGCTGTGATTTCTTTGTATTTGCATGTATTTATATGTAAGATGATGAAGCAGCGGATGACTCGGATCTGTTTTTAAGGACGAATGTTAGAAAGTTTATCCTGAAAGTCATCAGATTTGTCACTGGCAGCTTCTGCTTTTTAGTGTCTGAAAAGTGGTTAAATTTAGCTCTAAGTAGGCAGCGGTTGCTTTCAGACCAACCGGTCATCTTCCCGACTCAGGGACTCAGTTTGGAACAACAGAAGAGTAGAAACCTCAGTGCTGACACAATAAAGTTGTAAAAGCTCTGAGCTCTAAAAGCTACGGAAGAGTATTAGGGCCAGGCATAAGAAAAAATATTTATATTTTGCCTGTCGAGAATAAAGTCAAATTTTCAAGAAAACGACATGTCGACTTTATTCTCGACAGGCAAAATATAAATATTTTTTCTTATGCCTGGCCCTAATACTCTTCCGTAAAAAGCACCGCATGTGTCCTGAATAAACATTTATTGATCATAAAATATCACCTAAAAGACCCACTGTTGCCTCTTTTTCTTCTTTTTCTTCTTCACGTGTGCTGATTGATGTTTTTTGTTTTGTTTTTTTCTTCTTCACGTGTGCTGATTGATGTTTTTTTTTGTTTTTTTCTTCTTCACGTGTGCTGATTGATGTTTTTTTTTGTTTTTTTCTTCACGTGTGCTGATTGATGTTTTTTTTTGTTTTTTTCTTCTTCACGTGTGCTGATTGATGTTTTTTTCTGCTTCACGTGTGCTGATGTTTTTTTTTGTTTTTTTCTTCTTCACGTGTGCTGATTGATGTTTTTTTTTGTTTTTTTCTTCTTCACGTGTGCTGATTGATGTTTTTTTTTGTTTTTTTCTTTTTCACGTGTGCTGATTGATGGTTTTTTTTGTTTTTCTTCTTCACGTGTGCTGATTGATGTGTTTTTTTTGTTTTTTTCTTCTTCACGTGTGCTGATGTTTTTTTTTGTTTTTTTCTTCTTCACGTGTGCTGATGTTTTTTTTTGTTTTTTTCTTCTTCACGTGTGCTGATTGATGTATTTTTTTTGTTTTTTTTCTTCTTCACGTGTGCTGATGTTTTTTTTTTTGTTTTTTTCTTCTTCACGTGTGCTGATGTTTTTTTTTTGTTTTTTTCTTCTTCACGTGTGCTGATGTTTTTTGTTTTTTTCTTCTTCACGTGTGCTGATGTTTTTTGTTTTTTTCTTCTTCACGTGTGCTGATTGATGTTTTTTTTTGTTTTTTTCTTCTTCACGTGTGCTGATTGATGGTTTTTTTCTTCTTTTTCTTCTTCATGTATTCTGATTGATGTTTTTTTCTGTGCACCTGCAGGTTCTGGAGCCAGCTCCCCCCCCACATGCCCCTCCTCCCCCACTCCCCCATCCACTACAGGTACGCCTGCCTTTTCATCTTCATCTGTCTGTCTTTCTGTGTGTCTGTCCAGCTTCCTGTTTCTCTTTTGTCCGTCTGTCTCTGTTCGTCTTGGAGAGTGTCAGACAGATCCTGCAGCGCCCCCATGTGGTGCCCACCTGCCTTTCATGTGCTCGGATAAACAACATGTTTAACATCTTTAAGTCAGACTTTTTAAACGTGTCTGTGTGATGATGAAGACTTGTCATTAACTGGCCTTGTCTGTCTGTCTCTTCACCTCTATCTCATCATGTGCTTTTCAGACAGGTATCTGACTAATACTGCAGTGTGTTAGTGACTCTGCTGGGAGTCCAGCTGGAAGCAGGGTGGAAACACAGATGCTTTATTTTAGATCCAAAACATCACATCTGACTTTTCTGATTGATTATAGAAGAATAACATCAGTTTCCAACCCTTCTTTCATCCTCTCCTCTCCTCTCCTCTCCTCTCCTCTCCTCTCCTCTCCTCTCCTCTCCTCTCCTCTCCTCTCCTCTCCCTCTCCTCCTGGTGATACTGTGTAAATGATGGATTTACTGAACAGATAACAGCCATCTCCTTTCTCTTCCTCCCGTGCTGTCTCCACCATAGAGCATGCACCATTCTGACCGTGTCTTTGGGTAAAGTAAAATAATTCTGATGTTGTTGTTGATGATGATGATGATGATGATGAAGGCAGCTGGTGTTTTGTAAAGGTGTCGTACACCCTGACCTCTCAGCAAGCTTCTGGGCGGAGTTCATGATAATAATAATAATAATAATAAGAAGAAAAAAGCAGTGTTGTGAGCCAAACAATCACAAGTAAATAAATAAAGGACGAGGTCACATGAGTTTAAGAAGTGATTTAAAAGAAGTTATTGATTGTGCGAGCCTAAGTGACTCAGGCACGTCGTTCCAAAGTCTGATAACAAAGGCACAAAATCTTAAAATCAGTCCTAAAATGTCCAGAGAGGCGGCGCAGAGCAGCCAGGATGGAGCTGATGTTACACCGTCTGTTAGAACCAGTGAGAAGCCCGGCGGCTGCTTTCTGAGCTGCAATAATCCAGCCTGGGGAACATGGTGCTGGGCTAACTTTTCCCAGATCTGGGGGGTGGGGCAGGGGCTTTTATTTTGGAGAATGTTGCAGAATCTGGACACGTTTATTTTAAATTATTTGTGTGGGTGGAACATGAAGCCTAAACCGACACCGAGGTTTCTGTTTCAGAAGCGCCTGGATCGTTCATAATGAGGTCGCTGGAGTTTTGGGGGTCTGAACGCTATGAGAATGATGTTGCTGATGGCATTCAGACGTTCAAATGTGAGGCCTCTCAGCTGAGTGTATCTGTGTCGGTGTGAACCAGAGATGGGACCAAGTCACACATGTGCAAGTCTCAAGTCTTTGCTTTCAAGTCCCAAGTAATTTTTTCAAAGTCAAAGTCACCTTATTATTGCAGTTTTACCTGCAGAATCTGATCTTAATAAAGTGAAAAGACAATATATAATAACTGTCAGTAAACATCATTGGCCAATGTGTCCAACCTGTCCACCCCGTATCATATCAAGCTAACGTTAGCTAACTACTGACTAGGCTAACAGGATAATATTAGCTAATTTGACGAGCACTTCCTGGTCAGAATGGATCTTCGAATGACGAACAAAGTTCAAAGTTGTCGTCTGGCTGTCCGAGATGTTGATGCCGCATGTCTTGCACTGTGCTGTTCGTCTTTTGCCGTCAAAATGGTGATTACGAAAGCCGAAGACAATGGCCGTGTTCGAAACCGCATTCTTCTCCTACTTCTCCTACTAACTTTCTGAGTTAGTATGCGAGTTTGAGTAAGCAGAAGTTCCCGGATGCATACTAGATTCTCCTAAATGTTGGGTATGCATCATGAGGTTACTACTCATACTCAAACTACCCAAGATGCAACGTAACGTGACGTCGCTGATCGTCATTTCCTGTCAAAACGGCAGTTTCAAGCTAGCTACAACGAGGGTAGGTTCACTTCCTGTTTTCAAAACAAAAGCACCAATTGTTTGGTAATGGCTTTCCCTATGATAAAAGGCAACGGGTATTTTATTTTGTGAAAATAACAGGAAGTGCGTTGCTCACTGCGGCTAGCTTTAGCAGCGCCGAATTCGTGGGAACAAAATTGTAAACAGCCGGTATTTTGTCAGGTTTTCAACACGTTGGGGATCTAAACGACTACTTTCTCACCTGAAAATGTTTCAAATGTTGCTAAAGTTTACAGAGTTTAGAGCTTAAGAGAAATCAGCTTCAGGCCGGCTGATTTCAGCTCGGGCAGGAGCGAAATGCATTGTGGGTAAACGCTCTGCATACTGTCTGATCGATGAGTATGAAGTATGGAAGTATGCAGTATGTAGTATGCCGTATGTAGTATGCAGTATGTAGTATGCAGTGTGTAGTATGCAGTGTGTAGTATGTAGTATGCAGTATGTAATATGCAGTATGTAATATGCAGTATGCAGTATGTAATATGCCGTATGTAGTATGCAGTATGCAGTATGTAGTATGCAGTATGTAGTATGCAGTATGCAGTGTGTAGTATGCAGTGTGTAGTATGCAGTATGCAGTATGTAGTATGCAGTATGTAGTATGCAGTGTGTAGTATGCAGTGTGTAGTATGTAGTATGTAGTATGCAGTATGTAGTATGCAGTATGCAGTATGTAATATGCAGTATGCAGTATGTAATATGCCGTATGTAGTATGCAGTATGCAGTATGTAATATGCCGTATGTAGTATGCAGTATGCAGTATGTAATATGCCGTATGTAGTATGCAGTATGCAGTATGTAATATGCCGTATGCAGTATGCAGTATGTAATATGCCGTATGTAGTATGCAGTATGTAGTATGCAGTATGTAGTATGCAGTATGTAGAATGGAAGTATGCGGTTTCGAACACAGCCCATGACTCTCGGTCCCCCTCCCGCTGACATGTTGATCCTGCGCTCCTACCGGGTAATCGATATTATTTTTTTAATAATTAATTTTATATTCAAACTGAATAACACTCAAGTCGAGTGCTGAGTCTTTAACTTCCAAGTCCGAGACGAGTCTCAAGTCTTTTCTTTTTTTGTCAAGTCACCAAAACAGCGACTCGAGTCCCCATCTCTGGTGTGAACGGATACAGAACCGGTGCAGAGTTTTCTGTGAGATCTGACCGAACCATGTTGAGTTTGAGTTGAGTGAAAAGAAGGTAAACCCTGACTCATTTTTAAGGTTGTGTGAATCCTAACCTCATGAAGTAAAATCATCTGGTCCTCACCAGGTGTTAAACTGAGGTAAATACAACCTCCGATGGGCAAAACACATTTTACACTGCGTTAGATATTTATTCAACACAAACGGAGTGTAGTTGGCACTTTAGCCTGAAAGCGAGGACTAAATGTGTTCTGAAAAGATTCCGGTCTTCACTTTATGTGCTTGGGAGGTCACCTGATCCTTTTTTATCCAATCAGATGGTCTCTTCTGTGTAAACCAAAAGGCTTGCCACAGGGTGTACGAGCATCTTTACAGAAACCTCACAATCTGCAATGACTCGCAGACGTCAGCAGCAGCGCAGCTCCTTGCTGCTCTTTCATTGGAGATTGTGATCGCTCTGTTCCGTCTGCATGTCTGTCTGTCTCTGTCTGTGTCTCTGTCTGTGTCTCTGTCTGTGTCTCTGTCTGTCTCTGTCTGTGTCTCTGTCTGTGTCTCTGTCTGTGTCTCTGTCTGTGTCTCTGTCTGTGTCTGTGTCTGTGTCTCTGTCTGTGTCTCTGTCTGTCTGTGTCTCTGTCTGTGTCTCTGTCTGTCTCTGTCTGTGTCTCTGTCTGTGTCTCTGTGTCTCTGTCTGTGTCTCTGTCTGTGTCTCTGTGTCTCTGTCTGTGTCTCTGTCTGTGTCTCTGTCTGTGTCTCTGTCTGTGTCTCTGTGTCTCTGTCTGTGTCTCTGTCTGTGTCTCTGTGTCTCTGTGTCTCTGTCTGTGTCTCTGTCTGTGTCTCTGTGTCTCTGTGTCTCTGTCTGTCTCTGTCTGTGTCTCTGTGTCTCTGTGTCTCTGTCTCTGTCTGTCTGTGTCTCTGTGTCTCTGTCTGTCTCTGTGTCTGTGTGTCTCTGTGTCTCTGTGTCTCTGTGTCTCTGTGTCTCTGTGTCTGTGTGTCTCTGTGTCTCTGTCTGTCTCTGTGTCTGTGTGTCTCTGTGTCTCTGTGTCTGTGTGTCTCTGTGTCTCTGTGTCTCTGTGTCTCTGTGTCTCTGTGTCTGTGTGTCTCTGTCTGTCTCTGTGTCTCTGTCTGTCTGTGTCTCTGTGTCTCTGTGTCTCTGTGTCTCTGTGTCTCTGTGTCTCTGTCTGTCTGTGTCTCTGTCTCTGTGTCTCTGTGTCTCTGTGTCTCTGTCTGTCTGTGTCTCTGTGTCTCTGTGTCTCTGTGTCTCTGTGTCTGTGTCTGTCTGTGTCTCTGTCTGTCTCTGTGTCTGTGTGTCTGTGTGTCTCTGTGTCTCTGTGTCTCTGTGTCTCTGTGTCTCTGTGTCTGTGTGTCTCTGTCTGTCTCTGTGTCTCTGTCTGTCTGTGTCTCTGTGTCTCTGTGTCTCTGTGTCTCTGTGTCTCTGTGTCTGTGTCTGTCTGTGTCTCTGTCTGTCTGTGTCTCTGTCTCTGTGTCTCTGTGTCTCTGTCTCTCTGTGTCTCTGTCTGTCTGTGTCTCTGTCTCTGTGTCTCTGTGTCTCTGTGTCTCTGTGTCTCTGTCTGTCTGTGTCTCTGTGTCTCTGTGTCTCTGTGTCTCTGTGTCTCTGTGTCTGTGTGTCTCTGTGTCTCTGTCTGTGTCTCTGTGTCTCTGTGTCTCTGTCTGTCTGTGTCTCTGTCTCTGTGTCTCTGTCTCTGTCTGTCTCTGTGTCTCTGTGTCTCTGTGCTGTTTGCTGCTTTGGTTCAGTGTCACAGTGAACATTTGGCAGGTTGTTGAACACATCTGAACTCATTTCCCCTCAAAGTCTCATAGAGCCGACGCACAGTTGACCAAAAGCTTCGGTTAATTGTTTTTTTGCTTCATCGCATTTTCAGATAATTCTCTGTCCACATAAACGGCTTTCAGTTGGGTTTTTAGCGTAGGTGTTGGGTGTTATCTGCGACTTTTTTTAGTTATTTGGAGGTCTGGGCTCGTTTTTATCTAACATCAAAATACCAAAAAGTGTATTTAATTTAGGGATCTTCCCCAAAACCAATCCGAATGATTTGAAATTGAGTCTTAATCTGATTCTCTGTGTGATGGACACGATCACACGCTGCCTCTCCTCCTGGATCTAACTAAGCAAGTAGATAAGAGCCTCTCATTGGACAATCACTGCAGCGAATGCTGCTGAAATCAGAGCTGTGATTGGCTGACGGGGAGAAGTCTCCCAGCAGCTTCACATTCTTACAACTTTGAATCAAATGACTTCTCACTAAAGCTAATTATGTGTACAAAGATGTAGACTTAAAGCCTTAAAAATAGGGCTGGGCAACGATTAAAATGTTTAAACTAGTTAATCACATGATTTCCCTGATTAATCACGATTAATCACATTTGTACGCAGAATCCAAAAATGAATCCAAAAGTAGCGTATAGCTTTTAGCATTTAGCTTTATTTTAAATGTGCTGCCATATGAATGAAAGTGCCATAACATTTGTTGTGCAAACACACTTTTAACATCAGCATCTTTCTGTAGTTTTTATGTAGAAGCCTCGCTCCACTGTCTGTTTCCTTGAATGACTTGCTGCTATCAGTTGTGTGTTTTGCCTTTAAGTGATATTTTAGACTGGAACTACTACGCTGAGAAGACAATTCAACTTGGCAGTGTTTACAGATGACTTTGGTTCTGTCGACTCCGCCGTCTGGAAGAACTTTAACATGAAAATGGCCGAGTAAAAGTTCCGTACCCTTCTCCATGTTTGGTGGATCCGCCGATTACTTTCTTTTCCTGTTCCACAGCAGACAGCAGCAGACTTTTACAGAATAAAAGCCTGTGAGCAACAGACTTTTACAAAATAAAAGCCTGTGAGCAGCAGACTTTTACAAAATAAAAGCTTGTGAGCAGCAGACTTTTACAAAATAAAAGCCTGTGAGCAGCAGACTTTTACAAAATAAAAGCCTGTGAGCAACAGACTTTTACAAAATAAAAGCCTGTGAGCAGCAGACTTTTACAAAATAAAAGCCTGTGAGCAACAGACTTTTACAAAATAAAAGCCTGTGAGCAGCAGACTTTTACAAAATAAAAGCCTGTGAGCGACAGACTTTTACAAAATAAAAGACTGTGACTTTTACAATAATAAAACCTGCGTTAACTCATTGGCTGCCAGCCATTTTCAGTGCAGAGCCACCCATACTGCCAAGTGTTTTACAGTATTTTGACTGATTTTCCAAGACCCACAGAAAAGTGTGTCTTATGACTATGTACACACCGAAATTACCAAAAGAAAGAGTAGACTCTCTTCTTTGATCAGGAAAAAAAAGTTTGTTTCTACCATTTTCAGTCCTTTAGTAATAGACAGTAGAACATAGGTTGGTTTCACCAAAAACAGCTGTTTGACCCAAAAAGTGGCACTGCTGCCACCTTAATTTTGCCAGTATATTCTCTGTTTAGTGTTTACAAGCCTAAGATTTAGTGACAAACTCCGCTAGATTGTCCCCCCAGCCCGCTCCGTTAAAAAACGCAATTGACGTCTATAGACGTCTTTGGCACCCAAAGAGTTAATGTGCAATAAAATATTTATCGGCATTAAATAATTAACAAGTTAACGCGATAATAACGAGTTAACTCGCCCAGCCCTAACTATAAATCTTCATCAAACTTTCATTTCTGTTCCATGTTTTCGGAATAATTCTGAGATTCTTGACAGAAACGGGACCAGGCGACACAAATGTCATATAAACATCTAAGTTGTGATGGAGAAGTGTTGACTGGATCTCAGTTTGTGGTTGCAAACATTTCCTGTAATTCCGTTATAAATAGTAAAGTTTGGACCTTGAACTGTCCCATATGAGCAGAGATGGCGCATGAAGCGTAATTGTGGACATAACTGAAGACTTATCTGAATATTTGATGAAAGGTCACATCTGTGGCTGCAAAACGTAATGAAAACCAACATTTCCCTCAGCTGTCTTGGAGAAAGACTGTGCTTCTGAAGTCATTCACTGATTTATAGTTTAGATTTTTCTAAAATCCCAGCCTGATAAGAAGGAAATTCGCCTGTAAAAAGTTTCTCCAGGTCCGGTGGCGGATGTCATTTCATTATATCGCAGCCGGTTTTGCAGCCGTTGTTTCGCTTTTTTTATTTATTTTTTTTTTTGCTGCAGACTTTCAGTTTTAGGATGCAAAACGGGAAAAGCTGAAAGGAATGCAACAGGTTCAGGTTCAATCCACGTTCAGTTCACTCTCTCAGAATATTCTCAGAGGTCCTGTCGCTCGGCTGCAGCTCCAGTTTACCACAAGACATCCAGTCAGAGAGCTTCAGATTCTGATTTAGAGACAGAAGAAGAGTTCAGACTTAGGCTGTGTTCCAAACCGCATACTACTCCTACTACTCCTACTAACTTTCTGAGTTAGTATGCGAGTTTGAGTAAGCAGAAGTTCCCGGACGCATACTAGATTCTCCTAAATGTTGGGTATGCATCATGAGGTTACTACTCATACTCAAACTACCCAAGATGCAACGTAACGCGACGTCGCCGATCGTCATTTCCTGTCAAAACGGCAGTTTCAAGCTAGCTACAACGAGGGTAGGTTCACTTCCTGTTTTCAAAACAAAAGCACCAATTGTATCCTAATGGCTTTCCCTATGATAAAAGGCAACGGGTATTTTATTTTGTGAAAATAACAGGAAGTGCGTTAGCTCACTGCGGCTAGCTTTAGTAGCGCCGAATTCGTGGGAACAAAACTGTAAACAGCCGGTATTTTGTCAGGTTTTCAACACGTTGGGGATCTAAACGACTACTTTCTCACCTGAAAATGTTTCAAATGTTGCTAAAGTTTACAGAGTTTAGAGCTTAAGAGAAATCAGCTTCAGGCCGGCTGATTTCGGCTCGGGCAGGAGTGAAATGCATTGTGGGTAAACGCTCTGCATACTGTCTGATCGAGTAGTATGTAGTATGTAGTATGTAGTACGCAGTACGTAGTATGCAGTACGTAGTATGCAGTACGCAGTACGTAGTATGCAGTACGTAGTATGCAGTACTTAGTATGCAGAATGCAGTACGTAGTATGTAGTATGCAGCATGTAGGATGCAGTATGTAATATGCAGCATGTAGTATGTAGTATGCAGCATGTAGTATGCAGTATGTAGTATGCAGTACGTAGTATGCAGTATGTAGTATGTAGTATGCAGTATGTAGTATGCAGTACGTAATATGCAGTATGTAGTATGCAGTACGTAATATGCAGTATGTAGTATGCAGTACGTAGTATGCAGTATGTAGTATGTAGTATGTAGTATGCAGTATGTAGTATGTAGTATGTAGTATGCAGTACGTAATATGCAGTATGTAGTATGCAGTATGTAGTATGCAGTACGTAGTATGCAGTACGTAGTATGCAGTATGTAGTATGTAGTATGCAGTGTGTAGTATGCAGTACGTAATATGCAGTATGTAGTATGTAGTATGTAGTATGCAGTATGTAGTATGTAGTATGCAGTATGTAGTATGCAGTACGTAATATACAGTATGTAGTATGCAGTACGTAGTATGTAGTATGCAGTATGTAGTATGTAGTATGCGGTTTGGAACACAGCCTTACTGAATGTTCTAGAGCTCTGATTTAATCTAATCGTCATAGAAACATCTGCCGAGGCTCATGGGTAATGTAGTACTCAGAGCCAGTTCACCAACAGAAAGGGCAGGATAAAGTTTACTGAGGTGTAAATGCATTTACTTTGGGAGCCGCTGGACTCGATGATGCGTAAATGAGATTGCGCTGAACTGATGGTGGATTGAGTTCAGCCTGTTCACTGAACCGCGGGAGCTGCTTTCACAAAGATGAACTCACTTAAAGAATGTCCTTGTGTCTTTAGAGGAAACACAAAAACTACCACTTTGGGATGAATACCTTTTTATATACTGAATATATATATATATATATATATATATATATATATATATATGGATTTAACTAAGGATGTGTCTCCTGGATGGGAGGCCTGTGGTGAATTGGGTTAAAAAATTGTGTTTCGGACATATAAACATTTGATTTGAGTTTAATTTAAACAAATATTTGTAGCTGCAGATGGTTTATTTTATTTAAAAAGCCATCTTTGGCTTTTTGTGAAGTGAGAAAACAGTTTCTGAACGATGGCAAAGAATCAGAGAGTAAATCATCAATCAGTGTTAGATTAAAGCAGAGCTTTAACTTTAGACTGAGGGAAAGTCCCTCCCTCTCTGCTGTGCTTCAGCTCTGCCTCCCAAACCCCTCGTTAAAAGCTGATTTAGGCATGATGGAGTCTTGCTTTAGGTATGTGGGAGGAGCCACATTTTTCTGGCTATTTAATGACATTTTAATAACAAAGCCTTGATTTGTTATTAAATTAAACTCTTTAAAAAAAAAAAAGAATTTATTTAGTCATTTATTATTATTATTATTATTACTTAGTAGTAGTATTTTTATTAGAATCGGTATTATTGTTGTTAATATACAATCATTGTAAATATTAATAATTTTTTGAGCTACTTGACTAATTTGAATTTCCCCCACTGGGGGATAAATAAAGTATGTTTTTATTCTCTTGATAGGAGGAGCTTTATTTGAAAGTGGTACCAAACTGTGCTTTAAGATGCTAAAAGCCTCAGTTATATGACCGAGTTTTTACTTTTCTTCATCTTTGTGCAGCCAGCTCCCGATGAAAGAAAACGCTGCAGGAACTGTTTCTCACTCCTTCGTCTCATTCTTCTTTCTCGTATCCAGGATTGCACACGACTCCTCCTCCTCCGCCGCCGCCGCCGCCTCCTCCTCATGTGCCGGACTCCGCCTCCTGTCCTCCTCTACCTCTGTCCTCCCCTGATGCAGCGGGAGGGGGCCGCTCCGCCCTGCTCAGCTCCATCCAGGCCTTCAGCAAGGGCCGGCTGAGGAAGGCCCGCATCGTGGACCGCAGCACGCCCGTCATCTGAGTCATCTGACCCCCGACATCTGACCCCCGACATCTGACCCCCGACATCTGACCCCGACATCTGACCCCCGACATCTGACCCCGACATCTGACCCCGACATCTGACCCCCGACATCTGACCCCCGACATCTGACCCCTTCATCTGACCCCCGACATCTGACCCCCGACATCTGACCCCTTCATCTGACCCCGACATGTGACCCCCGACATGTGACCCCCGACATCTGACCCCTTCATCTGACCCCCGACATCTGACCCCCGACATCTGACCCCGACATCTGACCCCGTCATCTGACCCCTTCATCTGACCCCCGACATCTGACCCCCGACATGTGACCCCCGACATCTGACCCCTTCATCTGACCCCCGACATCTGACCCCCGACATCTGACCCCGACATCTGACCCCGTCATCTGACCCCGACATCTGACCCAGACATCTGACCCCCGACATCTGACCCCCGACATCTGACCCCCGACATCTGACCCCTTCATCTGACCCCCGACATCTGACCCCGTCATCTGACCCCGACATCTGACCCCCGACATCTGACCCCGTCATCTGACCCCGTCATCTGACCCCGACATCTGACCCCGACATCTGACCCCCGACATCTGACCCCCGACATCTGACCCCGACATCTGACCCCCGACATCTGACCCCCGACATCTGACCCCCGACATCTGACCCCCGACATCTGACCCCGACATCTGACCCCGTCATCTGACCCCGACATCTGACCCCGACATCTGACCCCCGACATCTGACCCCAGACATCTGACCCCGTCATCTGACCCCGACATCTGACCCCGACATGTGACCCCCGACATGTGACCCCCGACATGTGACCCCCGACATCTGACCCCCGTCATCTGACCCCAGACATCTGACCCCCGACATCTGACCCCCGACATCTGACCCCGACATGTGACCCCGACATCTGACCCCGACATGTGACCCCCGACATGTGACCCCCGACATGTGACCCCCGACATGTGACCCCCGACATGTGACCCCCGACATGTGACCCCCGACATGTGACCCCGACATGTGACCCCGACATGTGACCCCGACATCTGACCCCCGACATCTGACCCCCGACATCTGACCCCCGACATCTGACCCCCGACATCTGACCCCCGACATGTGACCCCGACATCTGACCCCCGACATCTGACCCCGACATCTGACCCCCGACATCTGACCCCCGACATGTGACCCTGACATCTGACCCCCGACATCTGACCCCGACATCTGACCCCGTCATCTGACCCCGACATCTGACCCCGACATCTGACGCCCGACATGTGACCCCTGACATGTGACCCCCGACATCTGACCCCCGACATCTGACCCCCGACATCTGACCCCAACATCTGACCCCCGACATGTGACCCCGTCATATGACCCCGTCATGTGACCCCCGACATCTGACCCCGTCATCTGACCCCGACATCTGACCCCGACATGTGACCCCGTCATGTGACCCCGACATGTGACCCCGTCATGTGACCCCGACATGTGACCCCGACATGTGACCCCGATATGTGACCCCGTCATGTGACCCCGTCATGTGACCCCGTCATGTGACCCCGACATGTGACCCCGTCATGTGACCCCGACATGTGACCCCGACATGTGACCCCGATATGTGACCCCCGTCATGTGACCCCGTCATGTGACCCCCGACATCTGACCCCGTCATCTGACCCCGTCATCTGACCCCGACATCTGACCCCGACATGTGACCCCGTCATGTGACCCCGACATGTGACCCCGACATCTGACCCCGTCATCTGACCCCGTCATGTGACCCCCGACATCTGACCCCGTCATCTGACCCCCGACATCTGACCCCGTCATATGACCCCGTCATGTGACCCCCGACATCTGACCCCGACATGTGACCCCTGACATGTGACCCCCGACATCTGACCCCCGACATCTAACCCCCGACATCTGACCCCGTCATCTGACTCCCGACATCTGACCCCGTCATCTGACCCCCGACATCTGACCCCGACATGTGACCCCGACATGTGACCCCGTCATCTGACCCCGACATGTGACCCCTGACATGTGACCCCCGACATCTGACCCCCGACATCTAACCCCCGACATCTGACCCCGTCATCTGACTCCGTCATGTGACCCCGACATCTGACCCCCGACATCTAACCCCCGACATCTGACCCCCGACATCTAACCCCCGACATCTGACCCCCGACATGTGACCCCGACATGTGACCCCTGACATCTGACCCCCGACATCTGACCCCCGACATCTGACCCCGTCATGTGACCCCCGTCATCTAACCCCCGACATCTAACCCCCGACATCTGACCCCGACATGTGACCCCCGACATCTAACCCCCGACATCTGACCCCCGACATGTGACCCCGACATCTGACCCCCGACATCTAACCCCCGACATCTAACCCCCGACATCTGACCCCCGACATGTGACCCCGACATGTGACCCCTGACATCTGACCCCCGACATCTGACCCCGTCATGTGACCCCGACATGTGACCCCTGACATGTGACCCCGTCATGTGACCCCCGTCATGTGACCCCCGACATGTGACCCCCGACATCTGACCCCGTCATGTGACCCCCGACATCTGACCCCGTCATGTGACCCCGACATCTGACCCCCGACATCTGACCCCGTCATGTGACCCCGACATCTGACAATCCAAATTATTTTTTAATGTGATTTCTTTTCTTCTTTTAGCTCCCAAACAGTCATTTAATTTGTAAAAGAAAACATAAATCATCACTTATCGACAGGTTTGCTACTAAAGTTTAGTTGTTTAATGAGTCCTGACGGTAACGGCTCTGAGTCAAACCTCCTCAGAGCTCAGTTTTATCGAAGGTTCATTTCAGACCTATTAATTTCATTTTTTTTTATTTCAGTTCAGTTCTGTTTCAGCGTGTTGTGTCCATATTTTATTTTGTTGTGCCATACGAGTCATTGTGCCTGTAGAAATCTTAATGTTTTTGTTTTTGTTTTGTTCTTTAATTGCATGTGACAATAAGATGCATAGAAAGCAACTATTTATGGAGCTCCGCTGGTGAGGACGCCAACACTTCAGCTCACAGTTTATCGAGATCAGCAATAAGTACAATGTCTGATTTTATGAAGGAGAATTGGACCATGGATAATGAAATAAACTCCTTTTTTTTTTATTGAATCCTGAATAAAAGACTAATATCGTCTCTTGTTTAAGAAATGAATGCAGAAGTGCCTTAAAGCTGAGTTTATGGTCTCCAAACACTCGTTTAATTTCTTACCTGATAGAACATGATGCTAATTTAGTGAATTATTGTCCCATTTGCAGTAAAACGGACAACACGTGATGGGGTTAAACCCAGTGGGAGTGAGAAGTTTCTGCAGTTCTGATCCACTGCTCGCTGTTTTTTACCAGTTTGAAAACTGTCCACAGGACATTTGGCTACAAATTTGAGGTGATGACCACCTACAGTACACATTTTATGGGGAAAAACCTATAAAGTTTTTACACAAAAAACAGCAAAACCGTACAGTTGAGATGCCTGAACTATAAAGTTTGTTTGGCAAAATTGACCAAAACCAAGAGAGCTTTTCCTTGTTTGCACATTCTCAGATTTACCAAGTTTCATGAAATTCAGCTGTGTGGTTTCTGTGTTATCTATGGAAGTTTTTCTGTGCCATCAGAGTTTGAATACGAATTTCTAATATTGAATTTTTACAGCATCAAAATCAGACTTTGAATTTGAAAAACCAACAGTGTAAAAAAAATCTATTTCTAAAAAAGAAAAATCAATGGAAAAAAATTTCAACTTCAAAAAATTCAGTGGAAAAAATCATTTGTGAAGTTTAATTTTTTCCCCACTGAATCTTTTGAAGTTGAATTTTTTTCTATTGAACTTTTTTCCATTGAATTTTTTTTCCACTGAATTTTTTTCCATTGAATTTTTTTTCCACTGAATCGTTTGAAGTTGAATTTTTTTCCATTGAATTTTTTTTCCACTGAATCGTTTGAAGTTGAATTTTTTTCCATTATTTTTTTTTCCACTGAATCTTTTGAAGTTGAATTTTTTTTCCACTGAATTTTTTGAAGTTGAATTTTTTTCCATTGAATTTTTTTTCACTGAATTCTTTTACATTGATTTTTGTTTTTAGAATTTTTTATTTTTATTTACTGTTGGTTTTTCAAATTCAAAGTCTGATTTTGATGCTGTAAAAATTCAACATTAGAAATTCGTATTCAAACTCTGATGGCAGAGAAAAACTTCCATATATCTTGCCTGCAAACAGACAAATGCTCCTGATCTAAAGACGCCACCTCAGTTCTCCCCATGGTTGAGGGCTCGGTCGTCAGAATCTCAACATAAAAAACAGCCTCACAGTTTATTTAGTAGCTTTCGGGGATCTTTTCAGATCAGATCGTCCGATCTTCCTCAGCAGACCTTTGATGTCGAACATGAAGAGTTTGGCTAAAACTTAAAGGAGCAGCTGAACATTTACAGAAAAAAAGCATGTTCTTCTGGTTTCTGGAAGCTGTTAAATATGCAGATTATTAAACTTTTACGTGCCAGGATGTTAGCTGTGATGGTGTAACTTCACCCGAGTGTAAAACTGAGTTTGTGTGCTGAAGTGTTGGCGAGTGAAACGCATTTAGTTGTGAATCCCGCCTCCTGAAGACTCTTATCACTATAAACAAAGTCGTAGTGCTCATGTGTCTTGGTTAATCAGTGCAATCCGGCCTAAAGCGACGGTCTCCACATCCTGAATGATCTTTAAGTTGTGTCAGAATGTCGTGTGTGCAGCACTTTAGAGGGTTGGAGGAGTGTTTGTGTTCCTTAAACAAAAACACTCACTAATCACCAGGTTTGTGGTCGAGTTGGGCTGCAAAACCACCCTCATCTTCATCGACTCTAAATTATAATACTTGTATCAACCGAATAAACATTTTCTTAAAAGTGGTTCAGGGAAAAAGAGTGAGTTGTGTTTATTTCACGTGATGGTGGCAAATGAACGCACCATGAAATGTTGGATTTTAAATGCCTAAATAAAAACAGTGATAAAAATATTCAGTGTATCGTGCGTGTTTTTTCACCAGGTTTAAATTCTCCTTTAAGACGTCAGCTCTTGTGACAGCTGGATGTTGTTTGCGTGCTCCTACAGTTAGATTAATGCTTAAAAGTGACATGAGAGATGGATATTAGACGGGAAAATCACTTCAGTCATTGGAAACAAACTTGTTTTCTGTTTATAATGATGAAATAAATGCATTCTTAGGTTTTAAGTGTGATTAACAGTCATATTTGTCCCGAGTTGAGCCCTAAGAACTGAGGATTTACAGCAGGCTCGACAGTAAACACCTAGCCAAGTTGTTTTCTCAAAGTAACTTATAAAGAAGCCCCAAATATTCTGGAAGAGAAAATAGGGTTGTAGCTAACAATGCAAGTCATTCCTTCACTAATCCATTTCCACGCTAAAGCAACCAGCCTCTTTGCTAATAATATACTTATTTTAAAAAATATCTGCTAATTCTGGGTGAATTGGCTGGATACAAACCCACTTTAAAAAGTTGAGGGTCAGAGGGTATTTGTATGGAGATTGTGTCTCGTCTACTCACTCTCACTTCATTCCAGAACATTTTCATTTGAACCCTTTTCTTCTCCTCATATAAGCATAAATCAGGCTGAATATATTTAAAACCTCAGGGGTGTATTGACTGTTTGTTAATGGGATTTGGAGCATTGCCTTTCCTACTACACTATGGTAATTTCCTGGTAATGTAAATCCTTTCTCCATCTCTCTCTTTATGTTACGTTTGTTACGTTTAGGACATAATCACCCTGCAACCAAACTTGATTTCCACGATAAGTGATGCTGAAACAAGAAAGTATGTCTTTTTTCGAGACTGAAGTTTTACATTTCAGAACATAATTTTAAAGACATCTGGTCCTCACCAGGTTTTAAAATGTATTTATTAAATAAAAATTCAGACAAAAGAAGCACTGTGTGAAAAGCTCATACAAAGTTTAATGTAATAGTGTTCTCTTAGATATGTCTTTTTCACTTTGCGTGTCAAAAAGCTAATAAAATCTTATTGTCTTCGGTGTATTTACATTTGTTTTATTTTAATTTTGGCATGTCCGATCTTCCATACATTACAGCACTCGGTGTCCTTGGGTTTCTTTTTCACTGCTGAGGTTTCTCCCGCCTCCATGTCCTCTAAAACTACGGTGATTGGCTGAACGTTATGACCACTATCGGCCTACGTCAGACCTGTGGTTTTGATTGGTTGAAATCTCCCAGCCCTATTATTAACCACGCCTTCTCTCCGGCAGAGGACAGCTTAAAGATGGCGACGTCCCTGAGGTGCTTTCTCCGCTCAGGAAAGGTACGAAACATTTAAAATATTTTGCCGAACAACGTTTTGTTTTTGTTGACAACTAATGCCAGTGATGGTGTCTGTCTTCCTGCAGAATGCCGCGTTGGTCCTGGGGCGGCGGGGGTTTCACAAGAGCACTCCGGCCGCTGTGCAGGTCAGTGCTAACAGCTAACAAGCTAACTGTTAGCTTCTGTCAAAGTGATGTCTGCCGCTTAACGATATGTCAGGAAACAGAGGGCAAACTCCGTCCAACAGTCTGTCTGTCCAGGTGTGGGCTACTGGACAGATTTAACCTTCTCAGTTTGAGTTGTAGAGGTCAGCGGGCAGAGATGCGGGCTGTCCTACAGCAGCAACCCGCCATGGTGACAGATGTCGGGCTCTGTTTGATAAAACCACCGCTGCTGACTGTAGCTAGTGTTTAAAAACAGAAAGGAAAGATTTATCTGTCAACTACAGTCCAAAATGTGTATATTTTCCTTTAAAATGGTAATATATAGTCGGTTAAATTAAGTGTAGAGTCAACTGAGAGTTAATTGGGTCTCATTAATAACCTAAAAACGTTTAAAACACCAAATAAAAACGAGAAAATAAGTCATGGAAAGCAGTTTCATGTTACATATTTGTGTCTGGGAGAAAAATCTGTGGAGAAAACACTCTTGTGGGATAAAATGTATGAGTCTGGAGGTGCTTATTGTTGAATAGGTGTTAGAAAACTGCTGAAAAACAAGAGGAAATGCCTGTTGGTGGATGTTTTAGTGTGATTTATTTATTTTTTCTTATTAAAATTAGTGTCCTGGATTGGAAATGTATCACCAGTTTGATCCAATGGGAAAAACAGGATCACTTTACTCCTTTTTAGCTGTTAATTTGTTTAACTGTTGTTGCTCTGTGATTAAAAAAAAAATGACATTAGTGTCATTATTGAGTACTTTATGTTCATCCTTATTACATCAGTTAAAACTGTGTCATATTGAAGAATTAAACCTTTAACTTCAGGTTACAGGTGAGCAGGATCCTATTTATCATTATGGCCATATTTATTAAGTTAGTTTTATAGTTTAAATGCTCATCTTTGAAGGCCCTCCCACATTTCCTTTCTCATTTGAATAACAGCTTGACACTTTTGATGGCTTTTGTTGGCGTCTTCAACATGACAACAAATGAATGTGTGTGTCTGTTCGTGTGCTGGACTCACATTATGACAGTGCTGTTACATCCCAGAACTTTAGGGGGGAGCCAAAGAGCAAAGAAATTCTCTGGTGTCACTTTAATTATTAAATTGTTTTCTATTGGACTGTTCTGTTTCAGATACAGACATGAACACTAAAGGCTGTTAGAGACATGCTCAGGTGTTTATTTCATGCCATTGATGAGCAAATAGGGTGTTGATATGTTTTAAGCCTGATGAAGGGTTATGTCATCGTTAATATTCACCATTAAAAAGGCTTTAAAATGAAAATATTTGGACATTTCTGATGTTTTCTGTCACAGTTTTGTTTGAAAATGTGACAGAAAATAGCATGTTGTACATATAAGTTAAAGTATTTTCTTCTTTTCACTGTGAATTAATTTTAAAAGCAGTGTATAATTTACAGAAAGTCAAATATTTAATCAATGTATGTGTATAAAAGTTATGAAACATAGTTGCCTTGAGAATAGGTTATTGTTTTATTTATTTCATATTTGAACAGTCAGAGAAACATTTCTTACAGATAAAGGTGGTAAAATCCAACTGATTCTGGATTTTGTGATGACACAAGATTTATCTTCTGTAAAAGAAATTTAAAGAAAATTTTGCAGGTTTCAAGATGTTTTAGGATTTTCTTTCATGTACCAACTGGTTCAGATGCCACTAAAACATTTCAGGACAATAAGATTCAAATTCTGAGTTTACTTTAATAAAGCCAACTCAAAATAAAGAAGTGTCTCCATGGCTCTTCATATTAAATTCACTCTGAGCAGCACTGGGAGACGGTGGGGAGGAAAACTCTGACAGAACCAGGCGTGAGACCGTCTAATTTTACCGCTGTGGGAAGAAGACGGCAAAAAAAAAACTAGAAAATGGTTCAACCTGCTCCATGACCTGTTCTCTCTGGGATCTTCCACTTCTTATTGTTGAGCCTTCAGTTAGATTTACTTTTTTTTTCTACTTTTTAAACCGAGAAAGTTTTTTTTTTTTTTTTATTAATATGATGCAGAATTCAAGTTTTATGGAAGACTGTAAGCTTCCCAAAACCAAAAAACACTTCTGTGCTTTAGTTGGCAGATGTGTTTGGGCTGAACATCTGTCATTTTTACTGTAACCAAACCACTCAGCCTTTGGTTCTGTCCAGACTCGCCTCTGTGTCCAACGGGAAACTTCAGTGTTTTTGGACAGAAAACTGCAGTTCTGTGCAGTGGTGGACCCGGCTGGATTTATTCCCTGGGCGAACAATCCCCCCCCCACCCCACCACCAACACAACAGCATATTATATTATTTTTTTTATATATAATCTTAAATACAAAAAGGTATAAAAAGATACCCCAAGTAGCTTACAAAATACCATGTCAATGTATATTAGAAGTTATTTAATTTAGCATATTTCTCATCACAATATGAAAAAATCCAGTCAGGACTCCTATGTGAATTTGCAAACACAAACCGGACCAGGTTGCCTTTGAGTGAAATTAGTAGCATGACATGACGCCTCAATTCTAATTCTATTTCAAAACTTAAAATCAAATACAGTCGTGGCTAATAGCAACATGTTAGCAAGAGGCTAACAGCTAGCCTTTAGCCTACGTGACTCAGGTCACTGATAGAAACCTGCATCCCTTTATCTTCTGCCCGTTTCTCCTCTTCTCCTCTTCTCCTCTTTCCAAACTGGGCACCTGATGGCTTCTTTGGTCTTTCACCATGATGATGATCCATAATCAAATCAAATTTATTTATATAGCACATTTCATGTACAAACAGTTCAAAGTGCTTCACATAAAATAAAAGCATTGCAGCAGGGAGTGGAAGAAGCATTAAAATACATAAAAGAATATAAAGAGAAACAAATAAAATCATTTAAATGAATAACAGTCCAGATAAGTGAAAAGATGAAGACTCCACATTATTACCTTTGCTTTTCCCATTAACGCCGTCCGTTCCCCCGTCAACCAACCGGAGTCATGTGACGTAAACACATTCACGTAGATTACTTTTTTTTTACATTTTTCACATAATTACATGAAGGTATATGGGTCTGTGTTCATTTTAGGAATGAAATACAGTTTATTTGGACTGGAAGCAGCTTGTGTTGTGGCCTGGGATCAGACACATAGAGCGCGCCCTGGGCGGTCGCCCACATTGCCCTTAGCAAAAACCGGCCCTGGTTCTGTGTTCTGGACTCACTGCCGCTGTTGTTGTCAGGTGATGGTCCGCGACGCCCTGAACCAGGCGATGGACGAGGAGCTGGAGAGGGACGAGCGGGTGTTCCTGATGGGGGAGGAGGTCGCCCAGTATGACGGCGCCTACAAGGTGAGGAGACGAGGTTCAGTCATTCAAGGAAACAGACAGTGGAGCGAGGCTTCTACAGAAAAACTACAGAAAGATGCTGATGTTAAAAGTGTGTTTGCACAACAAATGTTATGGCACTTTCATTCATATGGCAGCACATTTAGAATAAAGCTAAATGCTAAAAGCTATACGCTACTTTTGGATTCATTTTTGCGTACAAATGCGATTAATCGTGATTAATCAGGGAAATCATGTGATTAATTAGATTAAACATTTTAATCGTTGCCCAGCCCTATTTGAAAAACAACCGAATTCTCTCCGTTACATCCGTCTATGACTCACTCTTGTCTCGGTCACGTGATACGCTAACGCTAATATTAAACCCACAAGCTAGCAAAATTAGTAAAAAACAGACGTCTTTGGAAAGTTTCTTTGCAAAGGGGAAAAGGCCCAGTGAGGAGACAGAAGAAGAGCCTCTGACCACTAAGAAAAAGAAAGCTGCATTTAACAGATGACACCAGGAGGCCTACTTAGACCCGCTCTGCAGAATATGCGGGGACCGGCTCTCCAATGAGTAGAGATGGGAATCGAAAACCGGTTCTTGTTGAGAATTATTATTAATTAATTGAATTCCAATTGGCTTGAATTGGACTTACTATCTAAGTGCCTTGAGATGACATTTGTTGTATTTGGCGCTATATAAATAAAAATGAATTGAATTGAATTGAGAACCGGTTCCCAGTGTTTCAATTCCTTGGAATCGTTTGGCGATTTTGCAAACGATTCCCTTTTATCGATTCCAGTGGGCGCGAATGACGTCACCACGCAGCGTTGCGTGGCGAGTCCAGTGCAGCCAGCAGCCAACAGTAAACATGGCGCCCAAGCGGTACAAACGCTCGAAAGTTTGGTTACACATCCCTAAAAAAGACGACAACAGGGCAACTTGCAAAGTGAATATTTCACCAAAGAGAGGAAATACTACCAACATGCAATAACTATGAATGAATGTCGCGTTTTCGATCTGCTCCGGACTAACGTTGGTGAATCTGAACCCAGCAACGTTAGCAACGTTAGCATGTCCTCGGCTAACACTGCAGCTAACTAACTAACAAACACTGCCTATCATGTTAGCACCATTTGCCTGATTGTAAAAGCTGCTGTTAGTAACGGTTAAGGTTAAATGAATGCCTTCTCAGGCATTACATTTAGATGAAATCATGAGAGACAGAGCCTGACTGGCTCAGAGCCAGAGGCTGGTGGTACTACCCCCAGTTCACCTCTACCTCCAGCTTCTCCTTTCACCAGAGCAGGAAGAGTTAAATTACCCAGGCCAGGATAGACCAATGTGGACCTCACCGTTGTTGGGTTTGTGAGGTCACGACTCGTGTTACTTCTAAACTAAACAAAGTTGATGCTAATCGACCGGTTTGTTGTCCTTTTTCTCCAAATGAGAATCGATAAGGGAACCGACAAAGAACCGAATCGTTAAGCAGAATCGAAAATGGAATTGGAATCGTAAAAATCTCATCAATTCTCATCCCTACCAACGAGACAATGAAGCCTTCAAACTGCTTCGCCGCTTGGAGACCAACACCCTGCATTAAAAAACAAACAAGCCTTTGGAGTATTTTGAAAGTCTCCACATCAACAAATGCACTAAGAGCGCCGTACTTGGTGGCTAACCGTGTTGCTAAGGCTAAAAAGCCATTTACTATTGGTGAAGCGTGCCAGGAGGACGCTGCTGTTACATAGAAGTAAACAGTGGATTCACGTTTATTATTATATTTACTAAATATCACAGTTTTCGTGTCGGTCGTATCATTTTACTTTGTTGGATTTATCCGGCACACCTTAAAGGCCGGACGGGGAAAATATTGTCTGACATTAAACTTTAAATCATTTAAGTCATTGAGGACCTTTTGGTTTGTGACTTTGAACACAAAAAGCTAAAACACTGACTTGTGTTGTGTGCAGGTGAGCAGAGGACTGTGGAAGAAGTACGGAGACCAACGCATCATCGACACTCCGATCTCAGAGGTGAGACTCGGACATTTAAAACGACTTTAATCTCTCTACTTTGGTTCAGCGGCGTTGGTTTTGGAACCTTTCTCACCTTCGGTTTTCTCTCTGGTGCAGATGGGGTTCACCGGCATCGCAGTGGGAGCCGCCATGGTGAGTTTCTGTTCACAACACCAATTTATCGCTGGCTTATTTATCATCTCATTTAAAATGTGACATTTTCTGCTCTTTTCAACAAATTGACACAATTTTCTGAGGTTTTACTGAGACGTTTTGGTAAAAAAAAAAAAAAAGTGTTGATTTAAGCACGTTGGGCCTTATACAAGAACATTTTTGTATTTTTATTCTAAATTTCTCTCACTTTTTTTTATTACCTTGGCAAGGCAATTTTATTTATAGAGCACAATTCGTACACAAGGTAATTCAAAGTGCTTCACAGCTACATAAAATCACAATAAGGCAATAAAATCATTAAAAAAAGAAATAAAAATAAATTTAAAAATTAAAAACCCATTAAAAAATAATTAGTAATTAAGGTCTCGTACGAACACGCCACGTCAGATTCAACAAACGCTCTTAACTCCGGAAAAAGTGTGTAAACCACCTGCGTAAATGATGAATGCCACCCGTGCAAATTTAAGAGCACGAGGATAGTAGATTTGCATACTCCCCGCCCTAAATTATACAATATAAGGCTGTGCTTCCTCTCTCCTGTGCCAGGAAGTGTTGAGTCATGAGAATGGCATCAAGGTGGAATTGGGTTAGATCTCTCTGGAGTTGTGGCTCCAGAAAGCTGCATATTAGCAGCAGCACAGTCCTTGGGACTCTAAATCATGATGTTAGCCATTCGTCTGTCTACACGGTCTCGGAACACACGCTCTCTTCCAAGAGCCTGACGTGCTAAGGCATCCAAAAGCAGAAAGTCAGCCGCTGGTTACACTTCCCATTGACCTTGTTATATCCAGAGTCAAATTAACCTTCAATTAGTGCATAATTTAAGTCAAACAGAATAATGTCAGCATCATTATGGGGTATAATTATATATTTATTTATGTTTGCTTCAAAGTAATTAAATATACAATCCATTAGTCGAGAAAACGTGATTGGAAGCCCCACACTGATCAGCTTTAGAGCTCAGCTCAAACTATGGCTGAAAGCAAACCAGTCATGTGACCATTAGACTCTAAACATTCCCTGTGATGCTTCTATTGTACATTATATTTTCTTTCTTATGTATTTTCTTTCTTGTGTATTTGCCTGCCTAGGGACTACGGATGAAAACTAGCTTTGTAGCTATAATCCGGCATATTTACATTTGTTTTTATACAAATGTTTTTATATATCATTAATGTGCATTGTCCCTATTCAAATAAATAAAATAAAAAAGAATAACAGCGGACTATTTTAGGAAACTCCTACGACAGCTCTGGATCACTCGTAAATTCTGTTCGTACCTGAAAGAAAACGTAAAATACAAAAAGATTGGTGAATGCGTAAATATTCTTAAATCACTCGTACGCACAGATTTGTTCTTAAATCGTGCGGACAAACGGTTTGTTGCACGAGGCCCAATGAGTCTGTTTTCGGGGGTGGAGTCTCAGAGTGCCCAACCACGCCATGTTGGTGAGGTCAGCAGCTACAACATCCCCTCATTCACCTGCGTTGAGCAGCTCTATATATATATATATATATATATATATATATATATATATATATATATATATGTTTATTTATAGATATAGATGGTTAGTCTATTGATCCCAGAGGGAAAGGGCGTCTTGCTGGTCTTGGATCTTGACCAAACCTGAGTTTACTCTTAATAAAACTGGATTTTTTTTAATGCCAACAAGTCGTTATTTGTTCCTGCATCTCGCACTCACGTCAGCGTTTGGTCCTTTCAGGCCGGCCTGAGGCCCATCTGTGAGTTCATGACCTTTAACTTCTCCATGCAAGCCATCGACCAGGTCATCAACTCTGCAGCCAAAACCTACTACATGTCGGCCGGGCTGCAGTCGGTGCCCATCGTCTTCAGAGGACCCAACGGGGCGTCGGCGGGCGTCGCCGCGCAGCACTCGCAGTGCTTCGCCGCCTGGTGAGTCATTCATGCCTCGTGTCCTTAACCCTCATACCTGATTTAATTCATTATATCAGGGATTCGTTATATATTCGTTATATAATGGATGTCTATGGGAGCCGTTTCTGTAATCTGCCACTGCAGAAAAACTAAAAAGCTGTAAAAACTGATGTTGTAGCTCATCAATGACATATCCCAGACCTAATAATGCCCCATAGAATATTTCACTTTGCATTGCATACATTGGAAATACAGCAGTTTTTGTGGTTTTTAACAGAAATTGGTGTTTACCTCATATACACTGGTATTTAAAGGGTTAATTCTTTTGAAAATAATTGAAAACTTGGTGTTTATGATCAGAACAAAGATTTTATGAAAAAAAAAGTTGAAAAAAATATTAACATATGGTATTTTGGGGATCATTTTAGAAGGGGACAAAAATGGCCCTTTTCAGAAATTAAGGAGTTGTTGTTGTTTTTTTGTTTGTTTGTTTTTAAATCAGGCATAACAAAAAAACAAAAAATCCCTGAAAATCAATGTTGTTGCTAATCATTGACATATCCCAGACCATTATTATCCCTACTCAATAATTCCACTTTGTATTCCATATTTTGAAAATAATGGCACCTAAAGGCTTAAAATTTGGGCTAAAAAGTTCAAATTGGCATCTAAAGGGTTAATTTTTGAAAATAATTGAAAACTTGGTAGAATAAAAGATTTATGGAAAAAAATATTACTATATGATATTTTAGGTGGTTTTAAAAGGGGACAAAAATGTCCCTTTTCAGAAATTAAGGAGTTTTTTTTTTTTTTTTTTTTTTTTAAATCAGACTTAGCAAAAAATGTTGTTGCTGATCATTGACATATCCCAGACCATAATTATCCCCGCTCAATAATTCCACTTTGCATTCTATATTTTGAAAATATAGCAGTTTTTGTGGGTGTTTTTTTTTGTTTGTTTGTTTGTTTGTTTTTTTACAGAAATTTGAGTTTACATCATATAAACCAGTATTTAAAGGGTTAAATTTTTGAAAATAATTTAAAACTTGGTAGTTATGATCAGAACTGAAGTGGAATAAAAGATATATGAAAAAAAAAAAATATATATATATATATATATATATATATATATATGATGTTTTAAAAGGGGGCAAAAATGTCCCTTTTCAGAAATTAAAGCTATAATGTGTAATATTTCACGGACAATGAATGTCTCCATGTCGCTCCGCCATTTTAAAACTACGGGATTTGTAGAAGGACATGTCATCAGCTTCGGGGTGTAACACTCTTATGTACATTCGTATGCTGAATATAAAGAATATAAGAACACTGCACTTTTGTGATGGAGGTAATTAAAGGTGGGGTAGGGGATCTTTTTCTGGAACATTTTTTTACATATTGCTTGAAATACTCTTCACACCCTCATTGCAACCAATTAATTAAAAGTTTTGACACAAATATGAAAAGTTTTAGTGGCCTCTAGAACGTACAATCTAGGAAAAACACTATCCAATCATACTGAACGGACCGTTAACAATGATTGGATACTGATGCGTCTATCAAACTGCAATCTGCTCCTCCCTCCCCCTCCCCCCCCCCCCTGTGCGCGTACCCTGCTCCGTGAACGAATTACGTGTCCAGAAGCTTGGCAGGAAGCTAAACTAGAGCCAGCTTGGCTAGCACCTAGCATTATTAAACGTATAGTTAGCATAAACTGAATACTAAATACGGCAACGATCGATGCTTGCTGTCAGAACAGCGCTCGTGCACCTTCGTGCTCGTTCATGTACTCTAGAGGCGTGGCTTCGGGGGGAAAGTGAAGAAAAGGGTTGGGACTTTTTACCGGTGTATTTTCAAAATGCAGCTTCGCTGGACTCAAAATCCAGGATCTCCTACCCTACCTTTAATAACGATTGAGGTAATACTTGTGAATGATAAGACTCAAATTTGTTAATAGACAATGTGAAATATTACACATTATGGCTTTAAGGATTTTTTTTTTCTACACAATGGAAAAATTGCATTGTATATGATGTCTGTTTGAAATTCGAAAAAATAGTCAGAAATGCACAACTGGACCAAATATGATGAGTATCACTATCTACAGTGTGAAATTAGAGGAGAAAGTTCACCCCAGGTGGAGAAAAATGTCCCTGTCAGGGTTAAACTCTCTGTTCTCTTTGGGCCTGACTCTCACAGGTTTGTTCATCTTTGGTGTGAGTAATGATCACATTTAGGTCTGAGGCGAGGAGTCGGAACAAAGTAAACAAACAGCTGTTTGTTAATGTGGTGTGGGTGTGATTATCTGCAGGTACGCTCACTGTCCAGGCCTGAAGGTTGTGAGTCCCTGGAACTCAGAAGATGCCCGAGGCCTCCTGAAAGCCGCCATCAGAGACGACAACCCCGGTGAGACGGCTCGCAGCTTGGAGGTTTCAGAGTCATCCGGAAGCTTTTCTTTAGAGGAAACTTTGCATTTGTGTTGAAGCGTCCTTCAGTCAGCGAATCAGCAGCTTATCGGACACAAAGAGTGTAAAAAAGTTGGATAATAGTCTTTATTTATTTCATTTTAAAGGTAATAAACCAAAATATACCTCATCTTTTACAATGAAAGTTTAAAAACTAGGGCTGGGCGAGTTAACTCGTTATTATCACGTTAATTCTTTAACGCCGATAAATAAATAAATAGTTTTTAAAATTTTTGTAATTTATTTAAAAAAAATTTAATACATTTTATTTTGTAAAAGTCTGTTGCTCACAGGCTTTTATTTTTTTAAAATAATTTTTTGAGGGCTTTTGTGCCTTTAATGGATAGGAAATTTCAGAGAGACGGGAAGCAGAGAGAGGGGGAACAACATGCAGCACAGGGCCGTCCGATGTGGCACTCAAACCGGGTTTTTATTTTGTAAAAGTCTGTTGCTCACAGGCTTTTATTTTGTAAAAGTCTGTTGCTCACAGGCTTTTATTTTGTAAAAGTCTGCTGCTCACAGGCTTTTATTTTGTAAAGGTGTTGCTCACAGGCTTTTATTTTGTAAAAGTCTGTCGCTCACAGGCTTTTATTTTGTAAAAGTCTGTTGCTCACAGGCTTTTATTTTGTAAAAGTCTGCTGCTCACAGGCTTTTATTTTGTAAAAGTCTGTTGCTCACAGGCTTTTATTTTGTAAAAGTCTGTTGCTCACAGGCTTTTATTTTGTAAAGGTGTTGCTCACAGGCTTTTATTTTGTAAAAGTCTGTCGCTCACAGGCTTTTATTATTGTAAAAGTCTGTCGCTCACAGGCTTTTATTTTGTAAAAGTCTGTTGCTCACAGGCTTTTATTTTGTAAAAGTCTGCTGCTGTGGAACAGGAAAAGAAAGTAATCGGCGGATCCACCAAACATGGAGAAGGGTACGGAACTTTTACTCGGCCATTTTCATGTTAAAGTTCTTCCAGACGGCGGAGTCGACAGAACCAAAGTCATCTGTAAACACTGCCAAGTTGAATTGTCTTCTCAGCGTAGTAGTTCCAGTCTAAAATATCACTTAAAGGCAAAACACACAACTGATAGCAGCAAGTCATTCAAGGAAACAGACAGTGGAGCGAGGCTTCTACATAAAAACTACAGAAAGATGCTGATGTTAAAAGTGTGTTTGCACAACAAATGTTATGGCACTTTCATTCATATGGCAGCACATTTAAAATAAAGCTAAATGCTAAAAGCTATACGCTACTTTTGGATTCTGCGTACAAATGCGATTAATCGTGATTAATCAGGGAAATCATGTGATTAATTAGATTAAACATTTTAATCGTTGCCCAGCCCTAATAAATTGTGTCTGTAGAGAAGCTGTGAGCACAAAACACTTCTGAATGTTTTAAAGGCTCAAAATGTAAAACTGTGATTGTGTAAAAGCTAGAAAAGCTCTTCCCTGGTTGCGCGGCATGTTTGTAAAGTGTTTCCTGGAAGCTGCAGAACAGTGGCGGCGTGTCCTAACCTGTGCGTTTGTTGCAGTTGTGTTCCTGGAGAACGAGCTGATGTACGGCGTTCCCTTCGAGATGTCTGAGGCGTCGCTGTCCAAAGACTTCACCGTTCCCATCGGCAAGGCCAAGGTCGAGAGACAAGGTGAGGCAGGCGGGGAAAGCGTGGCCGTGGAACCTGTTGGAACAATAAACTGGAGCTCCTGCAGGTTAAACTGGAGCTCCTGCAGGTTAAACTGGAGCTCCTGCAGGTTAAACTGGAGCTCCTGCAGGTTAAACTGTCAAAACACAGTTTTAAAGCTGAAAAACTCTGAAGTTTAAAAACTTTGAAATTTAAAAACTCTTTAAATCCAATTTTTGAGCCACATTTAAGACTGGAAGCAGTAAAAATATAAAGAATAACTACATTATTATCCATAAAAAGTTTCTAGACTCACTTTATTTGGTTTCTGTAATTTGTCTGTTTTTGTCTGTTTTTTCCAGTTAAAAACTGAACTTCTACTGAATTACTGAGTAATACTGAGTTAGCAGTGTAGCTTTAAGCACCACGACATAATACTTTACCAGGGCTGTGTTCCAAACCACATACTACATACTGCATACTGCATACTACATACTACATACTGCATACTGCATACTACATACTACATACTGCATACTACATACTGCATACTGCATACTACATAGTACATACTGCATACTGCATACTACATACTACATACTGCACACTACATACTGCATACTACATACTACATACTGCATACTGCATACTACATAGTACATACTGCATACTACATACTACATACTGCATACTGCATACTACATACTACATACTGCATACTACATACTACATACTACATACTACATACTGCATACTGCATACTGCATACTACATAGTGCATACTACATACTACATACTGCATACTGCATACTACATAGTACATACTGCATACTACATACTACATACTGCATACTGCATACTACATACTACATACTGCATACTACATACTACATACTACATACTACATACTGCATACTGCATACTGCATACTACATAGTACATACTGCATACTACATACTACATACTGCATACTGCATACTACATAGTACATACTGCATACTACATACTACATACTGCATACTGCATACTACATACTACATACTACATACTGCACACTACATACTGCATACTACATACTACATACTGCATACTGCATACTACATAGTACATACTGCATACTACATACTACATACTGCATACTACATACTACATACTGCATACTACATACTACATACTACATACTACATGCTGCATACTGCATACTGCATACTACATACTGCATACTGCATACTACATACTGCATACTACATACTGCATACTACATACTACATACTGCATACTACATACTACATACTACATGCTGCATGCTGCATACTGCATACTACATACTACATACTGCATACTGCATACTACATACTACATACTGCACACTACATACTGCATACTACATACTACATACTACATACTGCATACTGCATACTACATAGTACATACTGCATACTACATACTACATACTACATACTGCACACTACATACTGCATACTACATACTACATACTGCATACTACATAGTACATACTGCATACTACATAGTACATACTACATACTGCATACTACATACTACATGCTGCATACTGCATACTGCATACTACATACTACATACTGCATACTACATAGTACATACTGCATACTGCATACTACATACTACATACTGCACACTACATACTGCATACTACATACTACATACTGCATACTGCATACTACATAGTACATACTGCATACTGCATACTACATACTGCATACTACATACTGCACACTACATGCTGCATACTACATACTGCATAGTACATACTACATACTGCACACTACATACTGCATACTACATACTGCATAGTACATACTGCATACTACATACTACATACTACATACTGCACACTACATACTGCATACTACATACTGCATAGTACATACTACATACTGGATACTACATACTGCATACTACATACTGCATAGTACATACTGCATACTGCATACTACATACTGCATAGTACATACTACATACTGCATACTACATACTGCATACTGCATAGTACATACTGCATACTACATACTGCATAGTACATACTGCATACTACATACTACATACTGCGTACTGCATACTACATACTACACACTGCATACTACATACTACATACTGCGTACTGCATAGTACATACTACACACTGCATACTACATACTGCGTACTGCATAGTACATACTACATACTGCATAGTACATACTGCATAGTACATACTGCATACTACATACTACGTACTACATACTGCGTACTACATACTGCGTACTACATACTGCGTACTGCATAGTACATACTACATACTGCATACTACATACTGCGTACTGCATAGTACATACTACATACTGCATAGTACATACTGCATAGTACATACTGCATAGTACATACTGCATACTGCATACTGCATAGTACATACTGCATACTGCATACTGCATAGTACATACTGCATACTGCATAGTACATACTGCATACTGCATACTGCATAGTACATACTGCATACTGCATAGTACATACTGCATACTGCATAGTACATACTGCATACTGCATACTGCATAGTACATACTGCATACTGCATACTGCATAGTACATACTGCATACTGCATAGTACATACTGCATACTGCATAGTACATACTGCATACTGCATACTGCATAGTACATACTACATACTGCATAGTACATACTACATACTGCATAGTACATACTGCATACTGCATACTGCATAGTACATACTGCATACTGCATACTGCATAGTACATACTGCATACTGCATAGTACATACTACATACTACATACTGCATACTGCATACTACATACTATATACTACATACTACATACCGCATACTGCATACTACATACTGCATACTATATACCGCATACTACATACTGCATACCGCATACTACATACTGCATACTACATACTTCATACCGCATACTACATACCGCATACTACATACTGCATACCGCATACTACATACCGCATACTACATACTGCATACCGCATACTATATACTACATACTACATACTGCATACTACATACTTCATACCGCATACTACATACCGCATACTACATACTGCATACTGCATACTATATACCGCATACTACATACTGCATACCGCATACTACATACTGCATACTACATACTTCATACCGCATACTACATACCGCATACTACATACTGCATACCGCATACTACATACCGCATACTACATACTGCATACCGCATACTATATACTACATACTACATACCGCATACTACATACTTATCGATCAGACAGTATGCAGAGCGTTTACCCACAATGCATTTCGCTCCTGCCCGAGCCGAAATCAGCCGGAATGAAGCTGATTTCTCTTAAGCTCTAAACTCTGTAAACTTTAGCAACATTTGAAACATTTTCAGGAGAGAAAGTAGTCGTTTAGATCCCCAACGTGTTGAAAACCTGACAAAATACCGGCTGCTTACCATTTTTTTCCCACGAATTCGGCGCTACTAAAGCTAGCCGCAGTGAGCAACGCACTTCCTGTTATTTTCACAAAATAAAATACCCGTTGCCTTTTATCATAGGGAAAGCCATTACCATACAATTGGTGCTTTTGTTTTGAAAACAGGAAGTGAACCTACCCTCGTTGTAGCTAGCTTGAAACTGCCGTTTTGACAGGAAATGACGATCGGCGACGTCACGTTACGTTGCATCTTGGGTAGTTTGAGTATGAGTAGTAACCTCATGATGCATACCCAACATTTCAGAGAATCTAGTATGCATCCGGGAACTTAAGTTAAAGTTAGTAGGAGAAGTAGGCGGTTTGGAACACAGCCAGTGTGAAAATCTGTAAATTAAAGGGGTCTTTGACCCCTCACCTCACTTTTCTTCTTCTTCTCTGTTCAGGAAATCACGTGACCGTGGTATCTCACTCCCGGATGGTGGGTTTCAGCCTGGACGCCGCCGCCGTCCTCGCCAAAGAGGGAATAGAGTGCGAGGTAGAGGAACCAAGTGGCTCAAAGCTGACTCGGTGCTGACCTCAGCAGCCCGTTAACCGCTCTGCCTCTCTGTGTGTCAGGTGATCAACCTCCGGACCATCCGGCCCCTGGACGTGGAGAGCATCGAGGCCAGCGTGATGAAGACCAACCACCTGGTGACGGTGGAGGGCGGCTGGCCTCAGTTCGGGGTCGGAGCGGAGATCTGCGCCAGGATCATGGAAGGTGACTTTAACCGATGCTCCAGTTTCAAGAATCTAATTCTTCTTAAATGTTTGTCATCTGGTGCTTTAGAGCAGGGGGTCCCAAACTTTTCTATGCCGAGGCCCCCCAAACAGCTTCTGGCCCCCTTTGCAAACCACAGACAATGCTACAAAATATGTAAAGAAACATCAACTTTTAGAAGGTATTTTCTTTCTTTTCTTCCCGGACAGCAGCTCGCTGTGTGAATGCAGCCTGACTAAATGCTCTTCTTTACGTCTGAAGAAGTCTGCCGGATGTTTTTGTATCAGGTGACGCTGAAGTTTCGAAGGTTTTGAACCCTCGTTGGAGAGGGTCTCCAGACAGAGGACGCCATTTTTCTGTATGGCTGTAAAGCCAAACTTAATGTCTGCTGCCTCATACTTTCTGATTTTAGTCGGCCAGTTCTTTCAGTCTCTTCCAGGTCAGAAATCTGTCCATTTTGGCTAAGCTAGCTACATGCTAGCTTGAGGAGCAGAGCAGCTTGAGAACAGACGCAAACCGCCAGGCCTACCATGTTTTGACTGGCAGCCAATCAGAAAGACAAGCAACGCTAATAACATTTCCATATGATATATTGTTATAAATTCTATTTTACAATACTGATTTAAAAAAAAGTGACAATTTTTTTTTTTGTTTAAAAAAAAATGAAATTCAATTTTTTTTCTTATCTTCACTCCAATTTTCTGAAGCCCCCCTAGCGCCCCCTGGCGGCCCCCACTTTGAAAAGGCTCCTTTTGTTCCCTCGCAGGAAGAATCAGAGACTTACTTTAAAGTCTGTGGATCAGGTGAAATGAGTGAACATCACTAACCAGAGTCAGAGCTTTGTTAAACCTCCTTTAGTAGCAGTTCCCAACTTCTCCACAACTTTGTCCCTGGCCTGTTCGTTTGTGCTGCTCAGACTCTGGAGCCTTTCAGAACAGGTTTATGTTGTCGGGGAACAACAGTTTCCAGTTATTTCACCTCAGTGGGACGCAGGAAGAATCATTGTTCAGTTGTATCGGTGGGAAACGTGGAGTCGGGAGACAAAAAAAGATCTTCTGAAGACACCAGTGTGCAAGCAGGATGCATTTATTCATCCAAAATAAAGAATTCCTTTATCTGATACACTGTTAGAAAGCAATATTAGAACATATTAGTGTATTTATCTGAACTATTTGCACTTTTTAAAGGTTTAACTTCGAGTTTCCGCCGTCCTCAGGTCGGCCCAGTCTTCACATTAACTAATTAGCACCTTCTCTGATCATTACTTTAATCTTCCCGAGGCTTTTCCACTCAGATAAAGAAACACAAGTGGCTCTTATTTAACGATGCTAAAGGTACTTGGCAGCTCCAGGTTTTAATTGGGGGGGCAGAAACACATCTGTAAATGTTTTATTGGGGTTATAAAAGCGTGTAGCAAACTGTAAAGGACTTACGATACAGGAAGTAAAAGTCATGATTATTATTAGATGAAATAATGTTAAATTATTTAATTTTTTTCTAGGGCTGGGCGAGTTAACTCGTTAATTATTTAACGATAAATATTTTATCGCACATTAACGCAGGTTTTATTTTGTAAAAGTCTGCTGCTCACAGGCTTTTATTTTGTAAAAGTCTGTTGCTCACAGGCTTTTATTTTTTGAAAAGTCTGCTGCTCACAGGCTTTTATTATTGTAAAAGTCTGCTGCTCACAGGCTTTTATTTTGTAAAAGTCTGTTGCTCACAGGCTTTTATTTTGTAAAAGTCTGCTGCTCACAGGCTTTTATTCTGTAAAAGTCTGTTGCTCACAGGCTTTTATTTTGTAAAAGTCTGTTGCTCACAGGCTTTTATTTTGTAAAAGTCTGTTGCTCACAGGCTTTTATTTTGTAAAAGTCTGCTGCTGTGGAACAGGAAAAGAAAGTAATCGGCGGATCCACCAAACATGGAGAAGGGTACGGAACTTTTACTCGGCCATTTTCATGTTAAAGTTCTTCCAGACGGCGGAGTCGACAGAACCAAAGTCATCTGTAAACTCTGCCAAGTTGAATTGTCTTCTCAGCGTAGTAGTTCCAGTCTAAAATATCACTTAAAGGCAAAACACACAACTGATAGCAGCAAGTCATTCAAGGAAACAGACAGTGGAGCGAGGCTTCTACATAAAAACTACAGAAAGATGCTGATGTTAAAAGTGTGTTTGCACAACAAATGTTATGGCACTTTCATTCATATGGCAGCACATTTAAAATAAAGCTAAATGCTAAAAGCTATACGCTACTTTTGGATTCATTTTTGGATTCTGCGTACAAATGCGATTAATCGTGATTAATCAGGGAAATCATGTGATTAATTAGATTAAACATTTTAATCGCTGCCCAGCCCTAATATTTTCCTCATGTTCAAAAGAAATTAATAAAGTCTAAAAACCTTTTTCTCCTAATTATCTGAAACATCGTCACAGAGTTTGGTTTTAAACCCGTTTTCTGTGGGTTTTTTTTTTGTTTTTTTTTTTTAAGGTCCTGCCTTCAACTACCTGGACGCTCCGGTTACCAGGGTAACGGGCGTGGACATCCCCATGCCGTACGCCAAAATCCTGGAGGACAACAGCACTCCTCAGATCAAAGACATCATCTTCTCCATCAAGAAAACCCTCAACGTCTGAGACGCGAAACGGGACAAACCCCACTTCTTTAAAGTGTAAATAAATCCAAATAGTCTCTTTAAAAAAAAAGAAAGAAAGAAAACAATCCAGATTATTCCAGAAGTTTCCAGCCGATGTTTCACTGTTTAGCCGTTTAGAAACCCCACCGAACCGCGCCCACGTCTCCTCGCCACTTCTTCCTTCTTCAAAATGAAAAACGCTCTGCGCTCACGTGGAAGTTCAGCGACGCCCCAAACTGCTGAGAGTTTAAGTTTCCTCACTTCCACGTGCAATTTAGAAGCAGTTTGCTCCCATTTAGCATAAATATGATGGGAGGTTTCATATTTTTAAACCCTTTAGTTTTGGGTAAATGGGATTCTGAAAAGTAAGAACTCTACTTTGGTCTAAACTTTCACACATTTCTGACCACAACACGTCACATTCACACTTTTAAAGCATCGGTGAAGCAGAGCGACCAGCTGAAAGCTGTCGCATCGGGAATATTTATTGTAGCTGCAGCAGCTCTGGATGGTTTTTGTCTTTGTCGATGACTCTGTTACAGAAATAAAACCCGTTTGTCCTTTCGTGCCTCCTCTTTCCTTCCTTTCTTTGCTCGTATGAATGGATCCAGTTTGCTGTAAAGGGACAGTTCGCCTCTTTTGACATGAAGCTGTGTAACATCCCATATCAGCAGCATCATTTCTGAACATCTTCTTACCCCCTGCTGCGTCCTGTGAGCAGAGTTCCAGCCTCGTTTTGGTGTTGATGAAGGTAGTCCGGCTAGTTGGCTGGGGTTTAAAAAATAAAGCGTTTTGCTTCTCAGAACAATATGCGTTCAACAGAGTAATACATTTGCATCACAAAAAGGTTCTCCAGGAAAAAGTCAGACCTCACAATCTCTTGGCCCTATTTTCTCTCCCTTCGTACAGACGTTAAGACACTTTTTGCTTGAAATAAAGCAAAAAATCTGCCAATGGAACTAGTGAAAATCGGCTTGTCAAGATTTTTTTAAATAAAATGTGATATTTAGGACTTTTGAGTTAAAAGTGATCTTGAAATTAGTTTAAAAACCTCTTCAAATATCAAATAAAAAAAAAAGCTTGTTTCATGTGAAATATGACTTTTTCTTTTAACAAGATATTCCAGATGTATTAAAAGTCCCTGTATCTGGCTGAAATGGTGCTTGTTAGGCAGTTGTGTCTCATTAAGTGTAATGAGATAAATTTGAATCCATGTGAACAACACTTTCTGCTGCATCACTCATATCACAGCAGGCAGTGATACGCAGGGAGAGAAAATAGGGCCAAGAGATTGTGAGCTCTGACTTTTTCCTGGAGAACCATTTTGTGATGCAAATGTATTACTCTGTTGAACGCATATTGTTCTGAGAAGCAAAACGCTTTATTTTTTAAACCCCAGCCAACTAGCCGGACTACCTTCATCAGCACCAAAACGAGGCTGGAACTCTGCTCACAGGACGCAGCAGGGGGTAAGAAGATGTTCAGAAATGATGCTGCTGATATGGGATGTTACACAGCTTCATGTCAGAAGAGGCGAACTGTCCCTTTAAAGCGGGACAAATGCACAAAGTAACATTTTCAGAAGCAGCGAGTGAAACCTTGGAACATTTTTTTTATTGGAAAACTTTAATGATCTCCATCAGATCCGAGAAAAGCCAGAAAACATGTCACAAGCTTCATCAAGTCAAACATAAAATAAGAACATTTCACTAGAAAACAAATAAAACCGAATCAGAAACAGAAAAAGCTCCTTAAATCCCAAACAATCTGGAACTGATTACAGTAAAAATAATCAAAGATTTGGTTATTTTTACTGTAAAAAGGCACCAAATTACAAAGTTTTTAGTAAATCTGTGACATTAAACCACAAAATAAATGAGAAATTAGGTGTTTTGGCTTTTTTTTTTCTTTTAAATGTTCACACCCTGTTCCTGTGAATCAAATTAATATCAACGTTAAAGCTCCAAATTATTCGGCCTGTTTATTAACGGTTATTCGACAGGTTTAGTCACTGAGACGCATTTTTTTTTAATCTGCGTCTGACGAGAAGACGCGAGGCACAACGTACGCTTCAAACGAGCAAATTAAATTTCCCCTGATGGGCTCACCGAGGCAAACGAAGCCTGAAAGTCCAGCTGCTTCCACTTTCTGCTCAGAAACCCTTCAGACGTCACAGTGTTCAGAGTCCAGTCAGCACACGGATTTATTTCATTTAAATTGACCTACAGCAGTTCATCACACTGAGATTTACACCAACTGTCTCCACGTTATGAGAAATATTAAGAAAAAGGGGCAAAATGATGAAAATGTTTGTTTCATTGAGATTTTATGGGATGAAACTCGGTTATCGGATGAAATATTTTGATTAAAAGTAGCTTTTCTTTAAGAGAGCGGCTGTTAAATCAAAGTTTGACGGAGCTGTGAAGCTGTTTTTAGTTGCATTTCAGAGCAAAACTGCTCGTTCACGAGCTCAAAAGGTTAGAAATTTAAATGTCGAGTCACTCCTGCTGTGCGTGTTAATATTAAAAGCTCCGCGGAGACTAAACGGGAGGAGGAAGAGGCCGAGTCGACCACTCAGGAGTCCCACAGTGAGAGTGCTGGGCCGTTTGAGGGGTAAAACCTCTGAAACAGGAACTGTTCGCCCCGACGGGCTCCTGCAGGTCTGAGGAGACGAGTTCAGAAAAGATAAAACAGAAACAATGGAGAGAAACTTCCTGTCATGCTTTAAAAAAAAAGTTTAGACTTTTCCTTGAGATGGAGGGGACGTTTGGGAAGGTTAAACCAGCCGTTTTCCAGATGTGACATAAAATCCCAGACAGTCGAGTAGTTTTCCCTTTTACGTCCAGCACAAATGTCCCGTTTAATCCGCTTCAAACCGGCTAAAGAAAACACGTCCGACTTATTTTCGAGAGCTTTAAAAAACAAAAAAAAACAAGATGGCGTCCGATCAGCCGGTTAACGTAAACCAGGTTCAGTCTGTTTTCACCTCCTTTAAACACCTCGCTGCCCTCTTCGGTTTGTTTCATGTCGAATTAAGACAATAATGGCAGATTATTCGGACTGTTTTTGCCCCTTTGAGTGACACCAGGACCAGGGGAGCGTGGAGCCAGAGTGATCATGTGATCGATCAGCTGAGCGGGGTCCCAGCCGGCGTGGAGCGGCTTTGAGTTCCCGACCTAAAAAAAAAAAAAAGAAGCACTCCCTCCGGTTACTGACGACCTACAATTCCCAGAATGCATTGTGAGCCACAGAAGAGGGGCGGGGGCCACTGCGTAACCCTTTCCCGGTCAGAGTCCAGGGGCGGAGCCTGTGGAGTCCTAAGGAGCCGATAGGTCGGATCGCCCCACCTCCGAGTGGCCCTTCAGCAGGCCGAGCCTCACCACCACCACCTTCCTCTTCTTCTGCTCCGAGCCCTCGTCTTCCTCCTCCCGCTCCCTCGCCTTCCGCTTCCCCCTCTCCTTCCTCTTCTCCTGCTTCCTCTGCTTCTTCGCCTTCTTGCTCCTCCTCTTCTTCTCCTCTTTTTCATTCACAGCTGCATCCTCCTCTTCCTCCTGAACCCCATCCTGAACTTCTTCCTGTTCCACTTCCTCCTCTATCGCCATCACCATTTCCTCTTCCTCCTCCTCCTCTACTTCTTCCTCTTCTTCTTCTTCTTCTTCCTCTTCTTCCTCCTCCTCCTCTTCTTCTTCTTCTGCTTCTTCCTCCTCCTCGTCTTCTTCTTCCTCCTCCTCCAACATCTCTTCTCCCATCTGTTCTTTCATTTGCTCGTGTTTAATCATCCCTTGTTCTCCGTCCTGTTGACGACACGAACAGAAATCAGAGTTAAATCAAATAGAAGAAAAACACATTTTTAACTTTTTTTTTTAAATTTATCTCATAAACCAGCACAAATTAAATAATAATTTCTTAGCAGGTTTATATTATAATATGTAAAATGTATAATTAAACAGAATGTAAAAAAAAGCACGTTTTCCTGCTTTAATTTTAAACTTCATTCATTTAAGTTTGTGTTAATGTTGCTTTTTATTTACTTTGGATCTCAGTTTAACTTTATTGATTATTGGCGTCCTAGCAGCAAAGCTGAAGCAGCCATTGTGTTTGTAGCTTTTCTTATTATTGATCCGTTTCCATGGCAGCCCCTGAACGCTGTGGTACAAAGTTGTGAAATTTGGCACACGCATTCAGCAAAGTGCCAAAACCAAAGTCAAGAATTTTCATGCCCCAAAAGTCTACTCTCTAGCGCCACCAACACGTCAAAGTTCAAAGTGCATTCAGCTGCAGAACTTTGGACTCCTTGGTCCAAATTTCACAAATCGTTGGAATCCTTGGATCATGGCGAGTCCAACTACGACTATGACGTCATTTTCAGTTTGACTAGATTTTCCACCATTTTGAATTTTATCAAAAACCTTCAAAAAGCATTTCAGGTCACAGAAATGCTTGGTCCAAATTTCACAAATGACATACCAATGGAATCCCTGTATGCAGACGAGGTCATCGCAGCCCATGACGTCATCTACGCCATCTTCGATTTTCCGCCATTTTGAATTTGATCAAAAAACCTTCAAAAAGCACTTCAGCCCACGCCTTTTGTCCGATTTCCACGGGACTTGGCACATAGACTCTTCAGACCAAGCCGCACAAAAGTTGTTGTGTGGATTTTTTCATTTCGCTTCCGTTTGCCTGTGGCAGCCAATCAAACTCTGCGCCAACGCTCAAACAGGACGTTAGGCCACATCTCATCTACATCGCTGCTTGCAGCTATATATATATATATTTAATTTCTGTCTTTACTATTTTGTTACTCCTGTGTTTAATTCTGTATTATTGTCCTTTACATCGAAAATGATCCATTTATTCCCTTAAAAATGATTCATTTTATTTAATTGAACCACATATCAGCTGCAGCTCTGACTAGTTACGAACCAACTGTGAAAGAAAACGTGAATGAATGAGAGACGGAAGTTTCCACCAAAACCCTGCAGCTGCTGATCATCTGGGAACTACTTTCTGTGGCGGATTAATGCCTCAGACTCACCACGTCTTTGCCGTTCCGCAGCCGGTGCAGCAGCAGCCTGACGGTGTCCTTGTTCTGACACAGCCCCATCGTGTTGAGCGTGTCGAGGGCGGAGCCTGAGCAGCCCTGCAGCCGGAGCTCCGCCCCCAGAGCAGCCTGCAGGAAGTTGTTCCTCCAGATGTTTCTGGTGAAGAGCGGCACGGAGAGCGCCACCACGGTGCGGCGCTCCAGCAACGTGACCGCCTGGTCCTCCGTCAGCTGGCTGCAAAAACAAACAGGTGTGCATCAGATCCAGATGTGCAGATCACAGGGAAGTCTGGGCGGCTTTAGGAGGAGAAGAACAACAACAACAACAACAAGAACAACAAGAAAAACAAGAAAAACAAGAACAACAACAAGAAGAACAACAAGAAAAACAACAACAAAAACAAGAACAAGAAAAACAACAACAAAAACAAGAACAAGAAGAACAACAAGAAAAACAAGAACAAGAAGAACAACAAGAAAAACAAGAACAACAAGAACAACAAGAACAACAAAAACAAGAACAAGAAGAACAACAAGAAAAACAAGAACAAGAAAAACAAGAACAACAAGAAGAACAACAAGAAGAAGAACAACAACAACAACAACAAGAAGAACAACAACAAGAAGAACAACAAGAAGAAGAACAACAACAACAACAACAACAGGAGTTGTCTTCCCCAGCGGGATGGATCCACACTTACTGGCTGCTTTTGAACAGCGTGTTGACGTCGGGGAACATGGAGCGCAGGCAGGTGGTGACCAGCGGAGCGTTTTCCTGAGCCCAGTTCAGGCACCGCCGCCAGGGGAAGGACGACAGCGGCTTCCTGCCCGACACCTTCTGGTGGAAGGGGCTGTTGGACTGCCGCGACATCGCCTTCATCTGCACCGCCGCCGGGACACAGCGGGAGTTTAAAATAAAGCCAACAGCCAGAGACTAAAGCTTAAAGGGACAGATCGCCCCTTTAAAGGGACAGTTCGCCTCTTTAAAGGGACAGTTCGCCTCTTCTGACATGAAGCTGTGTAACATCCCATATCAGCAGCATCATTTCTGAACATCTTCTTACCCCCTGCTGCGTCCTGTGAGCAGAGTTCCAGCCTCGTTTTGGTGTTGATGAAGGTAGTCCGGCTAGTTGGCTGGGGTTTAAAAAATAAAGCCTTTTGCTTCTCAGAACAATATGCGTTCAACAGCTTTATGTTAAAAGAGGCGAACTGTCCCTTTAACCTGTTGCTAACCAGTTATCAAGCCAACAGTTCAGATTTGAACCGGGAAGAAACTTAGTCTCAACTTGAACTTTTTTGCTTCTTCTGTTATTCTACTTCCATCTCACGACGCCACCTTTCTTTCCCGCCTCTTCACCGTAACGTTTTCTCATCCTCCCACCGTCCTCTCTGCTTTTCTCTCCCTCGTCTTCTTCAGAAGCGACGCTCAGGCCGACAGGTCAAAAGGAGGAAGTACAACGAAGACCTGCCGACAGAAACGGGAACTTTCCGAGCAGCAAACACCGTAACAGGCGCGGCAGCAGGCAGTGATACGAAGGGAGAGAAAATAGGGCTAAAAATCTAAATCTTAGTATCTCATTACACTTAATATGAGACACAACTGCCTAACAAATACCATTTCAGCCAGATGCAGGGACTTGTTTTAATACATCTGGAATATCTTGTTAAATGAAGAAGTTTGAGTTTGAGAAAAGTTGTTTTGAGTCATATTTCACATGAAACAAGCTTTTTTTTTTTCATTTGAAGAGGTTTTTAAGCTAATTTCAAGATCACTTTTAACTCAAAAGTCCTAAATATCACATCTGATTTCAAGAAATCTTCACAAGCCGATTTTCACTAGTTCCATTGGCAGATTTTTTTTGCTTATTTCAAGCAAAAAGTGTCTTTTAACGTCTGTACGAAGGGAGAGAAAATAGGGCCAAGAGATTGTGAGCTCTGACTTTTTCCTGGAGAACCATTCTGTGATGCAAATGTATTACTCTGTTGAACGCATATTGTTCTGAGAAGCAAAACGCTTTATTTTTTAAACCCCAGCCAACTAGCCGGACTACCTTCATCAACACCAAAACGAGGCTGGAACTCTGCTCACAGGACGCAGCAGGGGGTAAGAAGATGTTCAGAAATGATGCTGCTGATATGGGATGTTACACAGCTTCATGTCAGAAGAGGCGAACTGTCCCTTTAAAGAGGCGAACTGTCCCTTTAAAGAGGGAGTTTGTCCTCCGTCCTCACCTCCATCTTCAGCTGCTTGCTGAAGAAATCCATCATGGGCTTGCGGGCACCTTTGGCCGACCAGAGCAGCTGGAAAGCAGCCTTGTAGCTGGACTTGCTGACCAGCAGCGCCGCCCTGCTCTTCTTGCCCATCCTGCGGCCCATCGCCTGCTTGTCTTTCACCTGAGAGCAGAAAACACTCAGACACCGAGAACTAACCAGGGATCTCACACCAGAGACTGAAATGTAGCACAGACGTCACACTTTAAAACTCAGATTTCTCTAAGGAACATTTAATGGAGTTCTTCATGCTGCTCGGCTGTGAACCAGCTCCCAGTTTGGGTTTGGGAAGCAGAAACTCTTCTCTTGGCTTTAAAATGTTCTTTTTGATGAAGCTTCATCAGTGCTCCTCTGTGACTGTCGAAACATTTTCAGACTTCTTTTAGCTACCGGAAGCAGTTTCTCTTTTGTGACTATTTTTAGTATTTTTTTTTAGGGCTGGGCGAGTTAACTCGTTAATTATTTAACATTGATAAATATTTTATCGCGCATTATTTTTATTATTAGGTTTTATTATTATTTTTATATATTTTTTAAAATAAAATAAAAATTGGGGAGGGGGGGGGGGGGGGCAGCTTTTGTGCCTTTAATGGATAGGAAAGTCCAGAAGGACATGCAGCAGAGGGCCGTCTGCAGCGAGGACTATAGCCTCTGTACATGGGGCGCCTGCTCAGCCCACTACGCCACTGACCACCCCTGTTTTATTATTTATTTTATTTTGTAAAAGTCTGTTGCTCACAGGCTTTTATTTTGTAAAAGTCTGCTGCTCACAGGCTTTTATTTTGTAAAAGTCTGCTGCTCACAGGCTTTTATTTTGTAAAAGTCTGCTGCTCACAGGCTTTTATTTTGTAAAAGTCTGCTGCTCACAGGCTTTTATTTTGTAAAAGTCTGCTGCTCACAGGCTTTTATTTTGTAAAAGTCTGCTGCTGTGGAACAGGAAAAGAAAGTAATTGGCGGATCCACCAAACATGGAGAAGGGTACGGAACTTTTACTCGGCCATTTTCATGTTAAAGTTCTTCCAGACGGCGGAGTCGACAGAACCAAAGTCATCTGTAAACTCTGCCAAGTTGAATTGTCTTCTCAGCGTAGTAGTTCCAGTCTAAAATATCACTTAAAGGCAAAACACACAACTGATAGCAGCAAGTCATTCAAGGAAACAGACAGTGGAGCGAGGCTTCTACATAAATGTCCTGTTCTCAAGTAAATATCTTAGGTTTAAGTCTTTAAGTTGAGGACTGACGTCATTTCGTGTTATTTACAGACAACCTGGTTAGTCAGCTGGAGGTGTGAGGGGGGGGGGGTGGCGGCGTGCAAACCCATATGTGTTCCCCTTCCTGTTCCTTTAACGGGGATGGGAAACATTTCAGATCTCACCTGCACTGTGAAACCTCGACACGGTGATAGTTTACGGCGCGCACACGCGCACACACACGCACCTTTTTGGGCGCAGGCGGCTTCAGCCACAGGGACCTCTTCCCGCTCTGCTTGCGCTTTCCTTTGGTCCGCACGATCTGCGCGCAGGTCTCGCACAGGAACGACTTCTCGTTCACGGCGGACTCCGGGAACACCCACTGCACGGTGTCCGCGGTGGTGAAGGTGTACACGGCCCTGCGGTTGAAGGAGCGGCCGTGCCTCTGGAACAGCAGCTGGCAGCAGGAGCAGCTCGTGTCCTCCGGCCGCCTGGGACGCCGCGGCCCTCCGCGCGGCACCGCGGCGGCGGTTGTTGCCTCGGTGATGGCGTAATTAGTGTCCAAAGCGGGGCTTCCTCCGGGCCGGGCCTCCACTTCGTGCCCGCCGGGGCAGTCCACCTCCGCGCCCACGGCCGGCTCGGGTATCTCCATCGGCAGGGGGACGGAGGGCTGCACGGGGACGCCCAGCTCGGGTTCGGCCGGTGTCCCGGCGGAGGACGCCGCATGCGGTGCGTCGTTACCGTCCTCGGTGTGCGCGTAGTCGTGCTCGTTGGATTCCACCGCCGCAGCTCCAGGTTCCTCACCGGCCCCCGCGTTCTCACTCGCCATGATGAGCGCAGAGTCCCCGGGTCCGAGTCAAACACCAACTTCAGTCCAGGGTTCCGGTTCTGGGAGCAGCGGGCTAACGGTCCGAGCTGCAGCCCGCCAGCCTTAACCGGGACTTCTGGACCCGTAAACCGGGATGAAACTTCCCCCGAAAGGCTTTCAGCGAGCCAGGCCAAACGGTTTGTGGAACAAATCAAAAAGAAGCGGCTAAAAATCAACGTGTTTCCAGTCAGAATATCAGCAGAGCCGCTGGAGAACGCAGGAGCTGCAGTCAGCCGGATGTAGAGTGGAATAAACAAAACAACTTCCGGTTTCTACCACAGTACAGATCGGTGCTGGCGCCCCCAGCTGGTGGGAGTGGAGTACTACAGTCATATACACCTATTAAAACCCTTTAACCTTGTAGCACCCAAGCATGTGAATAATCATTGAAAAAAATCATTTAGGCTCTTCTTGCATCTTTTTGGGTGGGAATAAAGCAATATTTTTGGAATTGGGCTATTTTTGATCATTTTAGGCCATGTTGCATATTTGCAGCTGTGGGCTTTCCTGATTAATTTAGTTCAAGATATCAACAACACAGTAATATAACAGTGAAAAAACAATGTTTTTTTATTCACCCTTTTTTTTTTACATATTTATTTATATAAAGGTTCCTAGGTCCGTAGTGAATATGGACTAACCGGCATTGGGGGAATAAACATGCTATCTCAGCTGGTTGATTGAGTCAAACGGTTTGTAGCATATATGCGACAATAGGCGTTAAAGGGTTAAAAATCACACGTTTGAGATATTTTAGCGAAAATAATTTAAAAAAAGAATAAATTAGAATTGTTTCAACAATGTGCTGATTTTATTTTAATTTAACTTTACAGCACATTGTAAATTCTAAATTTAGAATAATAAATTATTCTAAAATAATTTAGAATAAGTATAAAATTATTTAGAATAAATTATTTTAGAATGAAATATAAGAATATCTCAAATCAAATAAATTTGGAACAATTCAAAATTTATTTCTGGAAAATATATGAGACCAATAAAGAAAAAGAAAGTTAAATCAAAATAAAATCAGCACATTGTTGAAACAAATGTCTACAGGAAACAAAAATAACTCCGAAAAGGTTTGAATGGTATGAACCCAACATGTTTCATTCTTTGTTTAGTCAGATTAATTAGATTTATTAATAAATATCCATTGTTTGTGATGCAGACCTGCAGCACACCACAAAAAGTTGGGACAGTCAATCTTTTACCCCTTCCTTTCCATTCCTTCTCTTAAAGATACTCTGGCATTAAGGATACCACCTGCACACTTCATCCACCATGTGTATGTTTTACAGACCCAGAATGTTAAATAACATCATTTTGTATTATATGTATAATTTAAAAAGCTGCATGTTGTTTTTCATCCTTATAATACTACAATATAAAACACCTCCACGAGTTTCAAGATTCAAGATTTTTAACTGTCGTTATATTTCTGGAGCATAACAAAATTGCAGTGGTGCTGTCGGTGAGAAAAATTATAAGGCATAAAAAAGAATTAAATATGTATAAAAAAATTATAAAAATATGTATAAAGAATAAAAATATATTTAGTAATAATATTTGCCAGGTGTTGGATTACTGTCATATTATGCCAGTTTCAGTAAATATTACACTATTCAAGTTACAAGATTCTGTTTGAATTACTTTTAAGGAAATTCCCGACATCAGTGCTGTTTAAGGTGAGCAGGAAAGAAATAAGTTCCCATCACTCCTGTTCTGAACTCCCTCCATCGGCTTCCTGTCCTTTACAGAACTGATTTTAAACTCTTAATGTGTGTTTTTAAAGCTCTTAACGGCCTCGCCCCGTCGTATTTATCTGAGCTTTTAACGGTCCTGGTAGAGCTCTGAGGTCAACAGATCAGTTTCTGCTGGAAGTGCCCAGGTCAGAATACAAACCCTGGGGTGAGCGAGCCTTTTCCCAAAGCTGCCCCCAGGCTCTGGAATAAGCCCCCCGTCCAGCTGCGTCTTATTTCTGACCCGGGCCTCTTCACATCTGGGCTAAAAACCTACTTATTTAGGATGGCTTTAATACCCAGCAGTATGATGACACTTTTATCTTAATGGATTTTGTTTTATATATATATAAATATATATATATATATATATATATATATATATATATATATATATATATATATATATATATATATATATATATATACTTTCCATCATATTCTAAAGATCTTTTATTTTTTTGTTATATATTTTTTGCTTTTATTGTTTTTATTTGTTTTTACTTCTTCTAAAGAAATAAAGTACATTTACATTTTTGTTGTGGCTTTTGTGCTTCTTATGTTTACAGTTGAAGTCCCAAAATGAAGATAAAACACGCTTTTTCTTTAGTATTCAGTTAGAATGTTGTGCCCATCCTCCAGCTTCCAAATGACCCACAACATAATGAAATCCTTTGTATCCTTTTTATATTTACTACTTTATTTTTTAGGGTTTTATTTTGACAAGTCTTACCGGAAGTGCCTCTTTTCTCGTCTGTGTGGAATCTAAAGTGACGGTTAGCTAGCAGCTCCAGCCTCCGGCCGCATTAAAGCAGCGGTTAGTCGTGATGGAGCCGTCATTGGTAAGATTACAAAGACTTTTTATGATTAAATTCAGCCGGTAAAAGTGAAAGTTTTATGACTACTTTTCTTTTTAAAAGATGCTAGCAGCTAGCAGGTTAGCATCATCGGTTAGCTTAACGGCTCTGAGTGATGCTGCGGCCAGTAATGGAGGAGAAATACACCAAACAGCTACTTTTTAATGATAATTTAGCTAGAAGAAGTCAAATCAAATCAAATCAAATTTATTTATATAGCACATTTCATGTACAAACAGTTCAAAGTGCTTTACATAAAATAAAAGCATTGCAGCAGGGAGTGGAAGAAGCATTAAAAATACATAAAATAATATAAAGAGAAACAAATAAAGTGAATGTAATGTTAAATAGATTCGGTTTTCCTGCTAATAAAGCAGATAAACATAATTTATGTTCCATCTGTTAAATGTGCAAATGTCAGAAAATGTGATATATTTGAATATTCCGAGCACAAAATCCACAGAAAGTATAATTTTGTTGTGCTTTTCAGTTCATTAAGGAGAAAATCTGAGCTTTAACTCCGCCAATAAGCCACTGATTATATTTCTGTACATGTTTTCACATGTTAACGCGTTACTATCGTGAAGTTTACTTTGATTTTAAATTCCAAATTGTCTGCATTTATTTTACTTTTCTTATTCAATGTGCATCCGTGCGAAATTAATTAGAAAATTATTTTAAATCCTTATTTTACAGCATCAAATCCCAGAGGAAACACAAGTTTACACAACTTTTGGTGTGTTTAAAAGGCCATTCAGACGCCATCAGGCATTAAAAAGCTCCACCTGATGTCAGAAAGATGTTATTCAGATTTAATTTAAATGTTTTTCACCCTCTGAGTGAACAACAAGGGCAGGCCTTACTATTCTCAGGTATTAGATTTAATTTGATGTATTTTTGTTAATATTTACGTACAATTAAGACTATTTCAGAATGTAAGAATAACAGTGTAGTTATATCTTGAGTTCTTCTAGCTTCTTTCCCTCTTAGGTTGCACTTTATCAGCAGTGATGGTGAAGTGAAGCTTCATAAAGCCCTGAAGCCTTCCAGCCACTTGGTTTGTAAAAGGGTTCATTCAGTTTCATGAGCACACAACCCCCCCTGGTGGTCAAATACTATAAGACAGGGAAATGTGTTCGTTGTCATTTTAACTGTATCTCAGAGCTGTCTCAGCACAGTTTGATCCTGGGAATAACGACTGCTAGGAAATAGATTTTTTTCTCTTTGAACACAAGAGAACACATCCAAATGGTGTGTTTTTACTAACGTGCTATTGTGTAAATGTTGTAAAAAGTCATATAATTATAAATGAGGGACAATTATGTTTTCAAACTGTGGCAGCGTTGCCTAGGAAGAGGAAAGTGAATGTGCCTATGGCATCCGATTCGCCAGCCTCCGATTCGCGAATTAAAGGGATGGGCGTAAAGGGCCATTTCATTGCATTTTTTGCATTTTGATCGCCCAAAACTGGGTCCTGTATGGAAACTACATTAGTTAGACTGCTCAAATCTGGATAGAATTATTCTGAAGAGGCTGTAGATTTATTAAAACCTTGTTTGGGATTTGTGAAACCTTTTTCTGATTTGTGAAAATGCAGAACAGGGCCATTTTACTGCATTTTTTGCATTCTGATCACCCAAAACTAGGTCCTGTATGGAAACTACAATAGTTAGACTGCTCAAATATGGATAGAATTATTCATGCATGGAGTCTGCATCTGTAATCTTCCCCCCCCTTTCTTATCAACGGCATACCGTAGAGCAGTAATACTCACAATTTTTTTCACAAGAGCCATATTGGCAGCAAAATCAAGGGAAGAGCCACTTTTACCACAACATACTAACGTCCCCTTTTTGCAAATATGCATTTCTACATATAAAACATCCCACAAAAAAAGAAACAACACAGCCAATACATTTTCTATTCAGACCACATTTACCTTAAAGGGGAACTCCGGGGCATTTGAAGCGTGTTTCCATTGCTAGGGGTTGTCAAATACTGCCAGTAGGACACAGAGAGATGCGTATTTGCGCTCCCTGTGTGGAGATCGCGCTGTCCGCACAGCATGTCATGCGAGGCTAATACGTGGTGGCTAAGGGGCAAGCGCTAACCCTTCCACGTAAAACAACAACTTGCACACTGCAGAAACGTCACACCACTTTATAAACCATCCGACAATAAAGTCACAAGCCTTACCATCAAAACCATATGCATGGTTCTCACATTACTGGCATGGGGACGTTACAAAACAACTTTATAAACAGCATGTCACTCACCGGCTGGTTGTAGGCTCGCGCATGTGAAAGCCCAAAAGAGTCGATGGAGAATAATCCCATATACAAAACAATTATCTTCTCTAGAAAAACTGCGTTCAAGTATTTAAAACATTACAAGAATATTACTGGGCATGTATTGTTGTAATGTTTTAAATACTTGAACGCAGTTTTTCTAGAGAATATAATTGTTTTGTATATGGGATTATTCTCCATCGACTCTTTTGGGCTTTCACATGCGCGAGCCTACAACCAGCCGGCGAGTGACATGCTGTTTATAAAGTTGTTTTGTAACGTCCCCATGCCAGTAATGTGAGAACCATGCATATGGTTTTGATGGTAAGGCTTGTGACTTTATTGTCGGATGGTTTATAAAGTGGTGTGACGTTTCTGCAGTGTGCAAGTTGTTGTTTTACGTGGAAGGGTTAGCGCTTGCCCCTTAGCCACCACGTATTAGCCTCGCATGACAGGCTGTGCGAACAGAGCGATCTCCAAACAGGGAGCACAGATACGCATCTCTCTGTGTCCTACTAGCAGTATTTGACAACCTCTAGCAATGGAAATACGCTTCAAATGCCCCGGAGTTCCCCTTTAAGACTGGGATGAGCGGCAGCTGGTGTGCATGTGTTCGACTTTCTTCATGTTGTATTTGTAGTTTGTTGTTGTAATCATAGTGAGACATTCAGGATGAGCATGGTTTCTGTGCTGGTTTTTGCCCTTTTTTTAATTACTTAAAAACCGATCCATTGTGCCTGCATCTCGCGCTGGCTAAAGGAGCTAGCGTGCTCTGGCTAAAGGAGCTAGCGTGCTCTGGCTAAAGGAGCTAGCGTGCTCTGGCTAAAGGAGCTAGCGTGCGCTGGCTAAAGGATCTAGCGTGCTCTGCCTAAAGGAGCTAGCATACTCTGCTAAAGGAGCTTGTGTGCTCTGGCTAAAGGAGCTAGCGTGCGCTGGCTAAAGGAGCTAGCGTGCTCTGGCTAAAGGAGCTAGCGTGCGCTGGCTAAAGGAGCTAGCGTGCTCTGGCTAAAGGAGCTAGCGTGCGCTGGCTAAAGGAGCTAGCGTGCTCTGGCTAAAGGAGCTAGCGTGCTCTGACTAAATGAGCTAGCGTGCACTGGCTAAAGGAGCTAGCGTGCTCTGCGGTCAAGTGTGACGGTGGTTTAAGCGGGCTGCGTTGCCAGGTTTAACAGTTCCCCTTTTAGGAAACACCATTAAGCCTTAATTAATACTTAATAAGAATACTTAATACTACAAAAACACAAACTTAATAAAAATACTTAATACTACAAAAATGCAAACTTAATAAAAATACTTAATACTGTGCAGTATTCGCTGTGTGTTATTTGAAAAAAAGTATTATTATTGTTAGCATATTGTTATAAGCTACTATGCGAGTGCGAGCCGCCAGTTAAAGCTTGAGGAGCCGCTCAGTGAGTATCTCTGATTTAGAGGAAAGGGGCTCCAGAAACGGCTGCATTTATATTTCTGCGGTTTGCCCTTTAAGTAACGTCCCAACTCAGAGCTGTCGATCCATGCAATTAAACAGAAAATGTGATGGGGACTGTCACATTTTCCAGATGACCTTTAACGAAAGGCCGACTACATGTTCATAAATTTGAGGAAAGTTGACACACGAGGGCTGCAGTAATGAAACGTAAGACAGTAGAACGGACACAACTGGAAGGCAAGCAGCCCAAGCTGCTGTTTTTATAACTGCAGGAAGGATGGAGGAATACTCTGATAGATTCTGGTGTTGGATCATAAAGGTGAAACTGGATTAAAGTCTTGCTGCATGTTTGGCCTGTATTACCATGTTGGCTAAAATAAGTGCACCCTGCTTGCACTTTGCTGTCTACAGAAGATTATTTTTGGCTCCTCTTGTCTCTCGACTCTACTTTCCCCACTCATATGATGATAGAAGACCAGAGTTTGAACCTCCAGTCTAACTGAAGGGACCAACAGACGACGACCAACTACAATACATTAAAAAATGATCCCGCTAACGTTAGCTGCTTTGTAGCGGGTGTTTGTGCGGGTGGCTGTCTTTAGCATCTGGTAGTGAGCCACATTTCTCTCCCTGGGCTGGATGCTGAAATAAATTAGCGGTGCTGCTACCGTTAGCTGCGATAACCTTTGAACAAGCTGGGTTTGTTCCAGGTCTGACACTGGAGAACCAAACCAGGTCCAAACAGCAGCAGAGACTGGGCCTTTGCTGGGAACAAACCTTTCCCCATGTGCTGCCATGTTGTTCTTAGTGGTGAGGCCCCTGGAGGGATTATATTATGGCTGTGTTCCAAACCGCATACTACTCCTACTACTCCTACTAACTTTCTGAGTTAGTATGCGAGTTTGAGTAAGCAGAAGTTCCCGGATGCATACTAGATTCTCCTAAATGTTGGGTATGCATCATGAGGTTACTACTCATACTCAAACTACCCAAGATGCAACGTAACGTGACGTCGCCGATCGTCATTTCCTGTCAAAACGGCAGTTTCAAGCTAGCTACAACGAGGGTAGGTTCACTTCCTGTTTTCAAAACAAAAGCACCAATTGTATGGTAATGGCTTTCCCTATGATAAAAGGCAACGGGTATTTTATTTTGTGAAAATAACAGGAAGTGCGTTGCTCACTGCGGCTAGCTTTAGTAGCGCCGAATTCGTGGGAACAAAATGGTAAACAGCCGGTATTTTGTCAGGTTTTCAACACGTTGGGGATCTAAACGACTACTTTCTCACCTGAAAATGTTTCAAATGTTGCTAAAGTTTACAGAGTTTAGAGCTTAAGAGAAATCAGCTTCAGGCCGGCTGATTTCGGCTCGGGCAGGAGCGAAATGCATTGTGGGTAAACGCTCTGCATACTGTCTGATCGATGAGTATGCAGTATGTAGTATGCAGTATGTAGTATGTAGTATGTAGTATACAGTATGTAGTATGAAGTATGAAGTATGTAGTATGCAGTATGCAGTATGCAGTATGCAGTATGAAGTATGCAGTATGTAGTATGCAGTATGTAGTATGTAGTATGCAGTGTTTTTTATTTTATTTTTCCTTTATTTAGCCAGGATTGTCCCATTGAGACTAAGAGTCTCTTCTGCCAGGGAGTCCTGATCAAAATGGCAGCTTACATACAGTTCCAGACGCAGACAGACAGTATGCAGTATGTAGTATGCAGTATGAAGTATGTAGTATGTAGTATGCAGTATGCAGTATGTAGTATGCAGTATGTAGTATGTAGTATGTAGTATGCAGTATGAAGTATGCAGTATGGAGTATGCGGTATGAAGTATGCAGTATGCAGTATGTAGTATGCGGTATGTAGTATGTAGTATGCAGTATGTAGTATGTAGTATGCAGTATGCAGTATGAAGTATGCAGTATGAAGTATGCAGTATGCAGTATGTAGTATGCAGAATGTAGTATGTAGTATGAAGTATGCAGTATGAAGTATGCAGTATGCAGTATGTAGTATGCAGAATGTAGTATGTAGTATGCAGTATGAAGTATGTAGTATGCAGTATGAAGTATGTAGTATGCAGTATGCAGTATGCAGTATGAAGTATGCAGTATGCAGTATGTAGTATGCAGTATGAAGTATGTAGTATGCAGTATGAAGTATGTAGTATGCAGTATGTAGTATGCAGTATGAAGTATGAAGTATGCAGTATGCAGTATGTAGTATGCAGAATGTAGTATGTAGTATGCAGTATGTAATATGTAATATGCAGTAAGTAGTATGCAGTATGCAGTATGCAGTAAGTAGTATGCAGTATGTAGTATGCAGTATGCAGTATGCAGTAAGTAGTATGTAGTATGCAGTATGCAGTAAGTAGTATGCAGTATGTAGTATGCAGTATGTAGTATGCAGTATGCAGTATGCAGTATGGAAGTATGTAGTATGCAGTATGTAGTATGCAGTATGCAGTAAGTAGTATGCAGTAAGTAGTATGCAGTAAGTAGTA